>NW_028115060.1:0-44264 GCF_964273445.1 Streptopelia decaocto
AAATTCCAGTTGAAATTTTTTCAAAGTCCCTTAAAAATTTTCCAATTTTTGTCCCAATTCTTCCCATTCCCATTGAAACTTTTCAAATCCCTCTCAAAATTGTTGAAATTCTCTTGAAGCTTTTAAAATTCTCTCTAGAATTTTCAAAATCCATGTCCACATGTTTACAATTTCACGTCAAAAAATGGCTAAAATTCCAGTTGAAATTTTTTCAAAGTCCCTTAAAAATTTTCCAATTTTTGTCCCAATTCTTCCCATTCCCATTGAAACTTTTCAAATCCCTCTCAAAATTGTTGAAATTCTCTTGAAGATTTTAAAATTCTCTCTAGAATTTTCAAAATCCATGGCCACATGTTTACAATTTCACGTCAAAAAATGGCTAAAATTCCAGTTGAAATTTTTTCAAAGTCCCTTAAAAATTTTCCAATTTTTGTCCCAATTCTTCCCATTCCCATTGAAACTTTTCAAATCCCTCTCAAAATTGTTGAAATTCTCTTGAAGCTTTTAAAATTCTCTCTAGAATTTTCAAAATCCATGGCCACATGTTTACAATTTCACGTCAAAAAATGGCTAAAATTCCAGTTGAAATTTTTTCAAAGTCCCTTAAAAATTTTCCAATTTTTGTCCCAATTCTTCCCATTCCCATTGAAACTTTTCAAATCCCTCTCAAAATTGTTGAAATTCTCTTGAAGCTTTTAAAAATCTCTCTAGAATTTTCAAAATCCATGGCCACATGTTTACAATTTCACATAAAAAAATTGCTAAAATTCCAGTTGAAATTTTTTCAAAGTCCCTTAAAAATTTTCCAATTTTTGTCCCAATTCTTCCCATTCCCATTGAAACTTTTCAAATCCCTCTCAAAATTGTTGAAATTCTCTTGAAGCTTTTAAAATTCTCTCTAGAATTTTCAAAATCCATGGCCACATGTTTACAATTTCACATTAAAAAATTGCTAAAATTCCAGTTGAAATTTTTTCAAAGTCCCTTAAAAATTTTCCAATTTTTGTCCCAATTCTTCCCATTCCCATTGAAACTTTTCAAATCCCTCTCAAAATTGTAGAAATTCTGTTAAAGCTTTTAAAATTCTCTCTAGAATTTTCAAAATCCATGGCCACATGTTTACAATTTCATGTCAAAAAATGGCTAAAATTCCAGTTGAAATTCTTTCAAAGTCCCTTAAAAATTTTCCAATTTTTGTCCCAATTCTTCCCATTCCCATTGAAACTTTTCAAATCCCTCTCAAAATTGTTGAAATTCTCTTGAAGCTTTTAAAATTCTCTCTAGAATTTTCAAAATCCATGTCCACATATTTACAATTTCACGTAAAAAAATGCTAAAATTCCAGTTGAAATTTTTTCAAAGTCCCTTAAAAATTTTCCAATTTTTGTCCCAATTCTTCCCATTCCCATTGAAACTTTTCAAATCCCTCTCAAAATTGTTGAAATTCTGTTAAAGCTTTTAAAATTCTCTCTAGAATTTTCAAAATCCATGTCCACATGTTTACAATTTCACGTCAAAAAATTGCTAAAATTCCAGTTGAAATTTTTTCAAAGTCCCTTAAAAATTTTCCAATTTTTGTCCCAATTCTTCCCATTCCCATTGAAACTTTTCAAATCCCTCTCAAAATTGTAGAAATTCTGTTAAAGCTTTTAAAATTCTCTCTAGAATTTTCAAAATCCATGTCCACATGTTTACAATTTCACGTCAAAAAATGGCTAAAATTCCAGTTGAAATTTTTTCAAAGTCCCTTAAAAATTTTCCAATTTTTGTCCCAATTCTTCCCATTCCCATTGAAACTTTTCAAATCCCTCTCAAAATTGTTGAAATTCTGTTGAAGCTTTTAAAATTCTCTCTAGAATTTTCAAAATCCATGGCCACATGTTTACAATTTCACGTCAAAAAATTGCTAAAATTCCAGTTGAAATTTTTTCAAAGTCCCTGAAAAATTTTCCAATTTTTGTCCCAATTCTTCCCATTCCCATTGAAACTTTTCAAATCCCTCTCAAAATTGTTGAAATTCTCTTGAAGCTTTTAAAATTCTCTCTAGAATTTTCAAAATCCATGGCCACATGTTTACAATTTCACGTAAAAAAAATGCTAAAATTCCAGTTGAAATTTTTTCAAAATCCCTTAAAAATTTTCCAATTTTTGTCCCAATTCTTCCCATTCCCATTGAAACTTTTCAAATCCCTCTCAAAATTGTTGAAATTCTCTTGAAGCTTTTAAAAATCTCTCTAGAATTTTCAAAATCCATGGCCACATGTTTACAATTTCACATAAAAAAATGGCTAAAATTCCAGTTGAAATTTTTTCAAAGTCCCTTAAAAATTTTCCAATTTTTGTCCCAATTCTTCCCATTCCCATTGAAACTTTTCAAATCCCTCTCAAAATTGTTGAAATTCTGTTGAAGCTTTTAAAAATCTCTCTAGAATTTTCAAAATCCATGGCCACATGTTTACAATTTCACATAAAAAAATTGCTAAAATTCCAGTTGAAATTTTTTCAAAGTCCCTTAAAAATTTTCCAATTTTTGTCCCAATTCTTCCCATTCCCATTGAAACTTTTCAAATCCCTCTCAAAATTGTTGAAATTCTCTTGAAGCTTTTAAAATTCTCTCTAGAATTTTCAAAATCCATGGCCACATGTTTACAATTTCACATTAAAAAATTGCTAAAATTCCAGTTGAAATTTTTTCAAAGTCCCTTAAAAATTTTCCAATTTTTGTCCCAATTCTTTCCATTCCCATTGAAACTTTTCAAATCCCTCTCAAAATTGTTGAAATTCTCTTGAAGCTTTTAAAATTCTCTCTAGAATTTTCAAAATCCATGGCCACATGTTTACAATTTCATGTCAAAAAATGGCTAAAATTCCAGTTGAAATTCTTTCAAAGTCCCTTAAAAATTTTCCAATTTTTGTCCCAATTCTTCCCATTCCCATTGAAACTTTTCAAATCCCTCTCAAAATTGTTGAAATTCTCTTGAAGCTTTTAAAATTCTCTCTAGAATTTTCAAAATCCATGTCCACATCTTTACAATTTCACGTAAAAAAATGCTAAAATTCCAGTTGAAATTTTTTCAAAGTCCCTTAAAAATTTTCCAATTTTTGTCCCAATTCTTCCCATTCCCATTGAAACTTTTCAAATCCCTCTCAAAATTGTTGAAATTCTGTTAAAGCTTTTAAAATTCTCTCTAGAATTTTCAAAATCCATGTCCACATGTTTACAATTTCACGTCAAAAAATTGCTAAAATTCCAGTTGAAATTTTTTCAAAGTCCCTTAAAAATTTTCCAATTTTTGTCCCAATTCTTCCCATTCCCATTGAAACTTTTCAAATCCCTCTCAAAATTGTAGAAATTCTGTTAAAGCTTTTAAAATTCTCTCTAGAATTTTCAAAATCCATGTCCACATGTTTACAATTTCACGTCAAAAAATGGCTAAAATTCCAGTTGAAATTTTTTCAAAGTCCCTTAAAAATTTTCCAATTTTTGTCCCAATTCTTCCCATTCCCATTGAAACTTTTCAAATCCCTCTCAAAATTGTTGAAATTCTGTTGAAGCTTTTAAAATTCTCTCTAGAATTTTCAAAATCCATGGCCACATGTTTACAATTTCACATAAAAAAATTGCTAAAATTCCAGTTGAAATTTTTTCAAAGTCCCTGAAAAATTTTCCAATTTTTGTCCCAATTCTTCCCATTCCCATTGAAACTTTTCAAATCCCTCTCAAAATTGTTGAAATTCTCTTGAAGCTTTTAAAATTCTCTCTAGAATTTTCAAAATCCATGTCCACATCTTTACAATTTCACGTAAAAAAAATGCTAAAATTCCAGTTGAAATTTTTTCAAAGTCCCTTAAAAATTTTCCAATTTTTGTCCCAATTCTTCCCATTCCCATTGAAACTTTTCAAATCCCTCTCAAAATGGTTGAAATTCTCTTGAAGCTTTTAAAATTCTCTCTAGAATTTTCAAAATCCATGGCCACATGTTTACAATTTCACATAAAAAAATTGCTAAAATTCCAGTTGAAATTTTTTCAAAGTCCCTTAAAAATTTTCCAATTTTTGTCCCAATTCTTCCCATTCCCATTGAAACTTTTCAAATCCCTCTCAAAATTGTTGAAATTCTGTTGAAGCTTTTAAAATTCTCTCTAGAATTTTCAAAATCCATGGCCACATGTTTACAATTTCACATTAAAAAATTGCTAAAATTCCAGTTGAAATTTTTTCAAAGTCCCTTAAAAATTTTCCAATTTTTGTCCCAATTCTTCCCATTCCCATTGAAACTTTTCAAATCCCTCTCAAAATTGTTGAAATTCTCTTGAAGCTTTTAAAATTCTCTCTAGAATTTTCAAAATCCATGGCCACATGTTTACAATTTCATGTCAAAAAATGGCTAAAATTCCAGTTGAAATTCTTTCAAAGTCCCTTAAAAATTTTCCAATTTTTGTCCCAATTCTTCCCATTCCCATTGAAACTTTTCAAATCCCTCTCAAAATTGTTGAAATTCTCTTGAAGCTTTTAAAATTCTCTCTAGAATTTTCAAAATCCATGTCCACATCTTTACAATTTCACGTAAAAAAATGCTAAAATTCCAGTTGAAATTTTTTCAAAGTCCCTTAAAAATTTTCCAATTTTTGTCCCAATTCTTCCCATTCCCATTGAAACTTTTCAAATCCCTCTCAAAATTGTTGAAATTCTGTTAAAGCTTTTAAAATTCTCTCTAGAATTTTCAAAATCCATGTCCACATGTTTACAATTTCACGTCAAAAAATTGCTAAAATTCCAGTTGAAATTTTTTCAAAGTCCCTTAAAAATTTTCCAATTTTTGTCCCAATTCTTCCCATTCCCATTGAAACTTTTCAAATCCCTCTCAAAATTGTAGAAATTCTGTTAAAGCTTTTAAAATTCTCTCTAGAATTTTCAAAATCCATGTCCACATGTTTACAATTTCACGTCAAAAAATGGCTAAAATTCCAGTTGAAATTTTTTCAAAGTCCCTTAAAAATTTTCCAATTTTTGTCCCAATTCTTCCCATTCCCATTGAAACTTTTCAAATCCCTCTCAAAATTGTTGAAATTCTGTTGAAGCTTTTAAAATTCTCTCTAGAATTTTCAAAATCCATGGCCACATGTTTACAATTTCACGTCAAAAAATTGCTAAAATTCCAGTTGAAATTTTTTCAAAGTCCCTGAAAAATTTTCCAATTTTTGTCCCAATTCTTCCCATTCCCATTGAAACTTTTCAAATCCCTCTCAAAATTGTTGAAATTCTCTTGAAGCTTTTAAAATTCTCTCTAGAATTTTCAAAATCCATGTCCACATCTTTACAATTTCACGTCAGAAAAATGCTAAAATTCCAGTTGAAATTTTTTCAAAGTCCCTTAAAAATTTTCCAATTTTTGTCCCAATTCTTCCCATTCCCATTGAAACTTTTCAAATCCCTCTCAAAATGGTTGAAATTCTCTTGAAGCTTTTAAAATTCTCTCTAGAATTTTCAAAATCCATGGCCACATGTTTACAATTTCACGTCAAAAAATGGCTAAAATTCCAGTTGAAATTTTTTCAAAGTCCCTTCAAAATTTTCCAATTTTTGTCCCAATTCTTCCCATTCCCATTGAAACTTTTCAAATCCCTCTCAAAATTGTTGAAATTCTCTTGAAGCTTTTAAAATTCTCTCTAGAATTTTCAAAATCCATGTCCACATGTTTACAATTTCACGTCAAAAAATTGCTAAAATTCCAGTTGAAATTTTTTCAAAGTCCCTTAAAAATTTTCCAATTTTTGTCCCAATTCTTCCCATTCCCATTGAAACTTTTCAAATCCCTCTCAAAATTGTAGAAATTCTGTTAAAGCTTTTAAAATTCTCTCTAGAATTTTCAAAATCCATGTCCACATGTTTACAATTTCACGTCAAAAAATGGCTAAAATTCCAGTTGAAATTTTTTCAAAGTCCCTTAAAAATTTTCCAATTTTTGTCCCAATTCTTCCCATTCCCATTGAAACTTTTCAAATCCCTCTCAAAATTGTTGAAATTCTGTTGAAGCTTTTAAAATTCTCTCTAGAATTTTCAAAATCCATGGCCACATGTTTACAATTTCACATAAAAAAATTGCTAAAATTCCAGTTGAAATTTTTTCAAAGTCCCTGAAAAATTTTCCAATTTTTGTCCCAATTCTTCCCATTCCCATTGAAACTTTTCAAATCCCTCTCAAAATTGTTGAAATTCTCTTGAAGCTTTTAAAATTCTCTCTAGAATTTTCAAAATCCATGTCCACATCTTTACAATTTCACGTAAAAAAAATGCTAAAATTCCAGTTGAAATTTTTTCAAAGTCCCTTAAAAATTTTCCAATTTTTGTCCCAATTCTTCCCATTCCCATTGAAACTTTTCAAATCCCTCTCAAAATGGTTGAAATTCTCTTGAAGCTTTTAAAATTCTCTCTAGAATTTTCAAAATCCATGGCCACATGTTTACAATTTCACATAAAAAAATTGCTAAAATTCCAGTTGAAATTTTTTCAAAGTCCCTTAAAAATTTTCCAATTTTTGTCCCAATTCTTCCCATTCCCATTGAAACTTTTCAAATCCCTCTCAAAATTGTTGAAATTCTGTTGAAGCTTTTAAAATTCTCTCTAGAATTTTCAAAATCCATGGCCACATGTTTACAATTTCACATTAAAAAATTGCTAAAATTCCAGTTGAAATTTTTTCAAAGTCCCTTAAAAATTTTCCAATTTTTGTCCCAATTCTTCCCATTCCCATTGAAACTTTTCAAATCCCTCTCAAAATTGTTGAAATTCTCTTGAAGCTTTTAAAATTCTCTCTAGAATTTTCAAAATCCATGGCCACATGTTTACAATTTCATGTCAAAAAATGGCTAAAATTCCAGTTGAAATTCTTTCAAAGTCCCTTAAAAATTTTCCAATTTTTGTCCCAATTCTTCCCATTCCCATTGAAACTTTTCAAATCCCTCTCAAAATTGTTGAAATTCTCTTGAAGCTTTTAAAATTCTCTCTAGAATTTTCAAAATCCATGTCCACATCTTTACAATTTCACGTAAAAAAATGCTAAAATTCCAGTTGAAATTTTTTCAAAGTCCCTTAAAAGTTTTCCAATTTTTGTCCCAATTCTTCCCATTCCCATTGAAACTTTTCAAATCCCTCTCAAAATTGTTGAAATTCTGTTAAAGCTTTTAAAATTCTCTCTAGAATTTTCAAAATCCATGTCCACATGTTTACAATTTCACGTCAAAAAATTGCTAAAATTCCAGTTGAAATTTTTTCAAAGTCCCTTAAAAATTTTCCAGTTTTTGTCCCAATTCTTCCCATTCCCATTGAAACTTTTCAAATCCCTCTCAAAATTGTAGAAATTCTGTTAAAGCTTTTAAAATTCTCTCTAGAATTTTCAAAATCCATGTCCACATGTTTACAATTTCACGTCAAAAAATGGCTAAAATTCCAGTTGAAATTTTTTCAAAGTCCCTTAAAAATTTTCCAATTTTTGTCCCAATTCTTCCCATTCCCATTGAAACTTTTCAAATCCCTCTCAAAATTGTTGAAATTCTGTTGAAGCTTTTAAAATTCTCTCTAGAATTTTCAAAATCCATGGCCACATGTTTACAATTTCACGTCAAAAAATTGCTAAAATTCCAGTTGAAATTTTTTCAAAGTCCCTGAAAAATTTTCCAATTTTTGTCCCAATTCTTCCCATTCCCATTGAAACTTTTCAAATCCCTCTCAAAATTGTTGAAATTCTCTTGAAGCTTTTAAAATTCTCTCTAGAATTTTCAAAATCCATGTCCACATCTTTACAATTTCACGTCAGAAAAATGCTAAAATTCCAGTTGAAATTTTTTCAAAGTCCCTTAAAAATTTTCCAATTTTTGTCCCAATTCTTCCCATTCCCATTGAAACTTTTCAAATCCCTCTCAAAATGGTTGAAATTCTCTTGAAGCTTTTAAAATTCTCTCTAGAATTTTCAAAATCCATGGCCACATGTTTACAATTTCACGTCAAAAAATGGCTAAAATTCCAGTTGAAATTTTTTCAAAGTCCCTTCAAAATTTTCCAATTTTTGTCCCAATTCTTCCCATTCCCATTGAAACTTTTCAAATCCCTCTCAAAATTGTTGAAATTCTCTTGAAGCTTTTAAAATTCTCTCTAGAATTTTCAAAATCCACTTCAACATGTTTACAATTTCACGTCAAAAAATTGCTAAATTCCAGTTGAAATTTCTTCAAAGTCCCTTAAAAATTTTCCAATTTTTGTCCCAATTCTTCCCATTCCCATTGAAACTTTTCAAATCCCTCTCAAAATTGTTGAAATTCTCTTGAAGCTTTTAAAATTCTCTCTAGAATTTTCAAAATCCATGTCCACATGTTTACAATTTCACGTAAAAAAATGGCTAAAATTCCAGTTGAAATTTTTTCAAAGTCCCTTCAAAATTTTCCAATTTTTGTCCCAATTCTTCCCATTCCCATTGAAACTTTTCAAATCCCTCTCAAAATTGTTGAAATTCTCTTGAAGCTTTTAAAATTCTCTCTAGAATTTTCAAAATCCATGTCCACATCTTTACAATTTCACCTAAAAAAAATGCTAAAATTCCAGTTGAAATTTTTTCAAAGTCCCTTAAAAATTTTCCAATTTTTGTCCCAATTCTTCCCATTCCCACTGAAACTTTTCAAATCCCTCTCAAAATTGTAGAAATTCTGTTAAAGCTTTTAAAATTCTCTCTAGAATTTTCAAAATCCATGTCCACATCTTTACAATTTCACGTCAAAAAATGGCTAAAATTCCAGTTGAAATTTTTTCAAAGTCCCTTAAAAATTTTCCAATTTTTGTCCCAATTCTTCCCATTCCCATTGAAACTTTTCAAATCCCTCTCAAAATGGTTGAAATTCTCTTGAAGCTTTTAAAATTCTCTCTAGAATTTTCAAAATCCATGTCCACATGTTTACAATTTCACATAAAAAAATGGCTAAAATTCCAGTTGAAATTTTTTCAAAGTCCCTTCAAAATTTTCCAATTTTTGTCCCAATTCTTCCCATTCCCATTGAAACTTTTCAAATCCCTCTCAAAATTGTTGAAATTCTCTTGAAGCTTTTAAAATTCTCTCTAGAATTTTCAAAATCCACTTCAACATGTTTACAATTTCACGTCAAAAAATTGCTAAATTCCAGTTGAAATTTCTTCAAAGTCCCTTAAAAATTTTCCAATTTTTGTCCCAATTCTTCCCATTCCCATTGAAACTTTTCAAATCCCTCTCAAAATTGTTGAAAGTCGCTTGAAGCTTTTAAAATTCTCTCTAGAATTTTCAAAATCCATGGCCACATGTTTACAATTTCACGTCAAAAAATGGCTAAAATTCCAGTTGAAATTTTTTCAAAGTCCCTTAAAAATTTTCCAATTTTTGTCCCAATTCTTCCCATTCCCATTGAAACTTTTCAAATCCCTCTCAAAATTGTTGAAATTCTCTTGAAGCTTTTAAAATTCTCTCTAGAATTTTCAAAATCCATGTCCACATGTTTACAATTTCACGTCAAAAAATTGCTAAATTCCAGTTGAAATTTCTTCAAAGTCCCTTCAAAATTTTCCAATTTTTGTCCCAATTCTTCCCATTCCCATTGAAACTTTTCAAATCCCTCTCAAAATTGTTGAAAGTCTCTTGAAGCTTTTAAAATTCTCTCTAGAATTTTCAAAATCCATGTCCACATCTTTACAATTTCACGTAAAAAAAATGCTAAAATTCCAGTTGAAATTTTTTCAAAGTCCCTTAAAAATTTTCCAATTTTTGTCCCAATTCTTCCCATTCCCATTGAAACTTTTCAAATCCCTCTCAAAATTGTTGAAATTCTGTTAAAGCTTTTAAAATTCTCTCTAGAATTTTCAAAATCCATGTCCACATGTTTACAATTTCACGTCAAAAAAATGCTAAAATTCCAGTTGAAATTTTTTCAAAGTCCCTTAAAAATTTTCCAATTTTTGTCCCAATTCTTCCCATTCCCATTGAAACTTTTCAAATCCCTCTCAAAATGGTTGAAATTCTCTTGAAGCTTTTAAAATTCTCTCTAGAATTTTCAAAATCCATGGCCACATGTTTACAATTTCACGTCAAAAAATGGCTAAAATTCCAGTTGAAATTTTTTCAAAGTCCCTTCAAAATTTTCCAATTTTTGTCCCAATTCTTCCCATTCCCATTGAAACTTTTCAAATCCCTCTCAAAATTGTTGAAATTCTGTTGAAGCTTTTAAAATTCTCTCTAGAATTTTCAAAATCCATGTCCACATGTTTACAATTTCACATAAAAAAATGGCTAAAATTCCAGTTGAAATTTTTTCAAAGTCCCTTCAAAATTTTCCAATTTTTGTCCCAATTCTTCCCATTCCCATTGAAACTTTTCAAATCCCTCTCAAAATTGTGGAAATTCTCTTGAAGCTTTTAAAATTCTCTCTAGAATTTTCAAAATGCACTTCAACATGTTTACAATTTCACGTCAAAAAATTGCTAAATTCCAGTTGAAATTTCTTCAAAGTCCCTTAAAAATTTTCCAATTTTTGTCCCAATTCTTCCCATTCCCATTGAAACTCTTCAAATCCCTCTCAAAATTGTTGAAATTCTGTTGAAGCTTTTAAAATTCTCTCTAGAATTTTCAAAATCCATGGCCACCTGTTTACAATTTCACATAAAAAAATTGCTAAAATTCCAGTTGAAATTTTTTCAAAGTCCCTTAAAAATTTTCCAATTTTTGTCCCAATTCTTCCCATTCCCATTGAAACTTTTCAAATCCCTCTCAAAATTGTTGGAATTCTGTTGAAGCTTTTAAAATTCTCTCTAGAATTTTCAAAATCCACTTCAACATGTTTACAATTTCACATAAAAAAATGGCTAAACTTCCAGTTGAAATTTTTTCAAAGTCCCTTAAAAATTTTCCAATTTTTGTCCCAATTCTTCCCATTCCCATTGAAACTTTTCAAATCCCTCTCAAAATTGTTGAAATTCTGTTGAAGCTTTTAAAATTCTCTCTAGAATTTTCAAAATCCATGGCCACATGTTTACAATTTCACGTCAAAAAATGGCTAAAATTCCAGTTGAAATTTTTTCAAAGTCCCTTAAAAATTTTCCAATTTTTGTCCCAATTCTTCCCATTCCCATTGAAACTTTTCAAATCCCTCTCAAAATTGTTGAAATTCTGTTGAAGCTTTTAAAATTCTCTCTAGAATTTTCAAAATCCATGTCCACATGTTTACAATTTCACGTCAAAAAATGGCTAAAATTCCAGTTGAAATTTTTTCAAAGTCCCTTAAAAATTTTCCAATTTTTGTCCCAATTCTTCCCATTCCCATTGAAACTTTTCAAATCCCTCTCAAAATTGTTGAAATTCTGTTGAAGCTTTTAAAATTCTCTCTAGAATTTTCAAAATCCATGGCCACATGTTTACAATTTCACGTCAAATAATTGCTAAAATTCCAGTTGAAATTTTTTCAAAGTCCCTTAAAAATTTTCCAATTTTTGTCCCAATTCTTCCCATTCCCATTGAAACTTTTCAAATCCCTCTCAAAATTGTGGAAATTCTCTTGAAGCTTTTAAAATTCTCTCTAGAATTTTCAAAATCCACTTCAACATGTTTACAATTTCACGTCAAAAAATTGCTAAATTCCAGTTGAAATTTCTTCAAAGTCCCTTAAAAATTTTCCAATTTTTGTCCCAATTCTTCCCATTCCCATTGAAACTCTTCAAATCCCTCTCAAAATTGTTGAAATTCTGTTGAAGCTTTTAAAATTCTCTCTAGAATTTTCAAAATCCATGGCCACCTGTTTACAATTTCACGTCAAAAAATGGCTAAAATTCCAGTTGAAATTTTTTCAAAGTCCCTTAAAAATTTTCCAATTTTTGTCCCAATTCTTCCCATTCCCATTGAAACTTTTCAAATCCCTCTCAAAATTGTTGAAATTCTCTTGAAGCTTTTAAAATTCTCTCTAGAATTTTCAAAATCCACTTCAACATGTTTACAATTTCACATAAAAAAATGGCTAAACTTCCAGTTGAAATTTTTTCAAAGTCCCTTAAAAATTTTCCAGTTTTTGTCCCAATTCTTCCCATTCCCATTGAAACTTTTCAAATCCCTCTCAAAATTGTTGAAATTCTGTTGAAGCTTTTAAAATTCTCTCTAGAATTTTCAAAATCCATGGCCACATGTTTACAATTTCACGTCAAAAAATGGCTAAAATTCCAGTTGAAATTTTTTCAAAGTCCCTTAAAAATTTTCCAATTTTTGTCCCAATTCTTCCCATTCCCATTGAAACTTTTCAAATCCCTCTCAAAATTGTAGAAATTCTGTTAAAGCTTTTAAAATTCTCTCTAGAATTTTCAAAATCCATGTCCACATGTTTACAATTTCACGTCAAAAAAATGCTAAAATTCCAGTTGAAATTTTTTCAAAGTCCCTTAAAAATTTTCCAATTTTTGTCCCAATTCTTCCCATTCCCATTGAAACTTTTCAAATCCCTCTCAAAATTGTGGAAATTCTCTTGAAGCTTTTAAAATTCTCTCTAGAATTTTCAAAATCCACTTCAACATGTTTACAATTTCACGTCAAAAAATTGCTAAATTCCAGTTGAAATTTCTTCAAAGTCCCTTAAAAATTTTCCAATTTTTGTCCCAATTCTTCCCATTCCCATTGAAACTCTTCAAATCCCTCTCAAAATTGTTGAAATTCTGTTGAAGCTTTTAAAATTCTCTCTAGAATTTTCAAAATCCATGGCCACCTGTTTACAATTTCACATAAAAAAATTGCTAAAATTCCAGTTGAAATTTTTTCAAAGTCCCTTAAAAATTTTCCAATTTTTGTCCCAATTCTTCCCATTCCCATTGAAACTTTTCAAATCCCTCTCAAAATTGTTGAAATTCTCTTGAAGCTTTTAAAATTCTCTCTAGAATTTTCAAAATCCACTTCAACATGTTTACAATTTCACATAAAAAAATGGCTAAACTTCCAGTTGAAATTTTTTCAAAGTCCCTTAAAAATTTTCCAGTTTTTGTCCCAATTCTTCCCATTCCCATTGAAACTTTGCAAATCCCTCTCAAAATTGTTGAAATTCTGTTGAAGCTTTTAAAATTCTCTCTAGAATTTTCAAAATCCATGGCCACATGTTTACAATTTCACGTCAAAAAATGGCTAAAATTCCAGTTGAAATTTTTTCAAAGTCCCTTAAAAATTTTCCAATTTTTGTCCCAATTCTTCCCATTCCCATTGAAACTTTTCAAATCCCTCTCAAAATTGTAGAAATTCTGTTAAAGCTTTAAAAATTCTCTCTAGAATTTTCAAAATCCATGTCCACATGTTTACAATTTCACGTCAAAAAAATGCTAAAATTCCAGTTGAAATTTTTTCAAAGTCCCTTAAAAATTTTCCAATTTTTGTCCCAATTCTTCCCATTCCCATTGAAACTTTTCAAATCCCTCTCAAAATTGTAGAAATTCTGTTAAAGCTTTTAAAATTCTCTCTAGAATTTTCAAAATCCATGTCCACATGTTTACAATTTCACGTCAGAAAAATGCTAAAATTCCAGTTGAAATTTTTTCAAAGTCCCTTAAAAATTTTCCAATTTTTGTCCCAATTCTTCCCATTCCCATTGAAACTTTTCAAATCCCTCTCAAAATTGTTGAAATTCTCTTGAAGCTTTTAAAATTCTCTCTAGAATTTTCAAAATCCATGTCCACATGTTTACAATTTCACGTCAAAAAATGGCTAAAATTCCAGTTGAAATTTTTTCAAAGTCCCTTAAAAATTTTCCAATTTTTGTCCCAATTCTTCCCATTCCCATTGAAACTTTTCAAATCCCTCTCAAAATTGTTGAAATTCTGTTGAAGCTTTTAAAATTCTCTCTAGAATTTTCAAAATCCATGTCCACATGTTTACAATTTCACATAAAAAAATGGCTAAAATTCCAGATGAAATGTTTTCAAAGTCCCTTAAAAATTTTCCAATTTTTGTCCCAATTCTTCCCATTCCCATTGAAACTTTTCAAATCCCTCTCAAAATTGTTGAAATTCTCTTGAAGCTTTTAAAATTCTCTCTAGAATTTTCAAAATCCACTTCAACATGTTTACAATTTCACGTCAAAAAATGGCTAAATTCCAGTTGAAATTTCTTCAAAGTCCCTTAAAAATTTTCCAATTTTTGTCCCAATTCTTCCCATTCCCATTGAAACTTTTCAAATCCCTCTCAAAATTGTTGAAATTCTCTTGAAGCTTTTAAAATTCTCTCTAGAATTTTCAAAATCCATGGCCACATGTTTACAATTTCACGTCAAAAAATGGCTAAAATTCCAGTTGAAATTTTTTCAAAGTCCCTTAAAAATTTTCCAATTTTTGTCCCAATTCTTCCCATTCCCATTGAAACTTTTCAAATCCCTCTCAAAATTGTAGAAATTCTGTTAAAGCTTTAAAAATTCTCTCTAGAATTTTCAAAATCCATGTCCACATGTTTACAATTTCACGTCAAAAAAATGCTAAAATTCCAGTTGAAATTTTTTCAAAGTCCCTTAAAAATTTTCCAATTTTTGTCCCAATTCTTCCCATTCCCATTGAAACTTTTCAAATCCCTCTCAAAATTGTAGAAATTCTGTTAAAGCTTTTAAAATTCTCTCTAGAATTTTCAAAATCCATGTCCACATGTTTACAATTTCACGTCAGAAAAATGCTAAAATTCCAGTTGAAATTTTTTCAAAGTCCCTTAAAAATTTTCCAATTTTTGTCCCAATTCTTCCCATTCCCATTGAAACTTTTCAAATCCCTCTCAAAATTGTAGAAATTCTGTTAAAGCTTTTAAAATTCTCTCTAGAATTTTCAAAATCCATGTCCACATGTTTACAATTTCACGTCAAAAAATGGCTAAAATTCCAGTTGAAATTTTTTCAAAGTCCCTTAAAAATTTTCCAATTTTTATCCCAATTCTTCCCATTCCCATTGAAACTTTTCAAATCCCTCTCAAAATTGTTGAAATTCTGTTGAAGCTTTTAAAATTCTCTCTAGAATTTTCAAAATCCATGTCCACATGTTTACAATTTCACATAAAAAAATGGCTAAAATTCCAGATGAAATGTTTTCAAAGTCCCTTAAAAATTTTCCAATTTTTGTCCCAATTCTTCCCATTCCCATTGAAACTTTTCAAATCCCTCTCAAAATTGTTGAAATTCTCTTGAAGCTTTTAAAATTCTCTCTAGAATTTTAAAAATCCACTTCAACATGTTTACAATTTCACGTCAAAAAATTGCTAAATTCCAGTTGAAATTTCTTCAAAGTCCCTTAAAAATTTTCCAATTTTTGTCCCAATTCTTCCCATTCCCATTGAAACTTTTCAAATCCCTCTCAAAATTGTTGAAATTCTGTTGAAGCTTTTAAAATTCTCTCTAGAATTTTCAAAATCCATGGCCACATGTTTACAATTTCACATAAAAAAATTGCTAAAATTCCAGTTGAAATTTTTTCAAAGTCCCTTAAAAATTTTCCAATTTTTGTCCCAATTCTTCCCATTCCCATTGAAACTTTTCAAATCCCTCTCAAAATTGTTGAAATTCTCTTGAAGCTTTTAAAATTCTCTCTAGAATTTTCAAAATCCACTTCAACATGTTTACAATTTCACATAAAAAAATTGCTAAAATTCCAGTTGAAATTTTTTCAAAGTCCCTTAAAAATTTTCCAATTTTTGTCCCAATTCTTCCCATTCCCATTGAAACTTTTCAAATCCCTCTCAAAATTGTTGAAATTCTCTTGAAGCTTTTAAAATTCTCTCTAGAATTTTCAAAATCCATGGCCACATGTTTACAATTTCACGTCAAAAAATTGCTAAAATTCCAGTTGAAATTTTTTCAAAGTCCCTTAAAAATTTTCCAATTTTTGTCCCAATTCTTCCCATTCCCATTGAAACTTTGCAAATCCCTCTCAAAATTGTTGAAATTCTGTTGAAGCTTTTAAAATTCTCTCTAGAATTTTCAAAATCCATGGCCACATGTTTACAATTTCACGTCAAAAAATGGCTAAAATTCCAGTTGAAATTTTTTCAAAGTCCCTGAAAAATTTTCCAATTTTTGTCCCAATTCTTCCCATACCCATTGAAACTTTTCAAATCCCTCTCAAAATTGTTGAAATTCTCTTGAAGCTTTTAAAATTCTCTCTAGAATTTTCAAAATCCATGGCCACATGTTTACAATTTCACGTCAAAAAATTGCTAAAATTCCAGTTGAAATTTTTTCAAAGTCCCTTAAAAATTTTCCAATTTTTGTCCCAATTCTTCCCATTCCCATTGAAACTTTTCAAATCCCTCTCAAAATTGTTGAAATTCTGTTGAAGCTTTTAAAATTCTCTCTAGAATTTTCAAAATCCATGGCCACATGTTTACAATTTCACGTCAAAAAATGGCTAAAATTCCAGTTGAAATTTTTTCAAAGTCCCTGAAAAATTTTCCAATTTTTGTCCCAATTCTTCCCATTCCCATTGAAACTTTTCAAATCCCTCTCAAAATTGTTGAAATTCTCTTGAAGCTTTTAAAATTCTCTCTAGAATTTTCAAAATCCATGGCCACATGTTTACAATTTCACATAAAAAAATTGCTAAAATTCCAGTTGAAATTTTTTCAAAGTCCCTTAAAAATTTTCCAATTTTTGTCCCAATTCTTCCCATTCCCATTGAAACTTTTCAAATCCCTCTCAAAATTGTTGAAATTCTGTTGAAGCTTTTAAAATTCTCTCTAGAATTTTCAAAATCCATGGCCACATGTTTACAATTTCACGTCAAAAAATGGCTAAAATTCCAGTTGAAATTTTTTCAAAGTCCCTTAAAAATTTTCCAATTTTTGTCCCAATTCTTCCCATTCCCATTGAAACTTTTCAAATCCCTCTCAAAATTGTTGAAATTCTCTTGAAGCTTTTAAAATTCTCTCTAGAATTTTCAAAATCCATGTCCACATGTTTACAATTTCACGTCAAAAAATGGCTAAAATTCCAGTTGAAATTTTTTCAAAGTCCCTTAAAAATTTTCCAATTTTTGTCCCAATTCTTCCCATTCCCATTGAAACTTTTCAAATCCCTCTCAAAATTGTTGAAATTCTGTTAAAGCTTTTAAAATTCTCTCTAGAATTTTCAAAATCCATGTCCACATGTTTACAATTTCACGTAAAAAAAATGCTAAAATTCCAGTTGAAATTTTTTCAAAGTCCCTTAAAAATTTTCCAATTTTTGTCCCAATTCTTCCCATTCCCATTGAAACTTTTCAAATCCCTCTCAAAATTGTAGAAATTCTGTTAAAGCTTTTAAAATTCTCTCTAGAATTTTCAAAATCCATGTCCACATGTTTACAATTTCACGTCAAAAAAATGCTAAAATTCCAGTTGAAATTTTTTCAAAGTCCCTTAAAAATTTTCCAATTTTTGTCCCAATTCTTCCCATTCCTATTGAAACTTTTCAGATCCCTCTCAAAATTGTAGAAATTCTGTTAAAGCTTTTAAAATTCTCTCTAGAATTTTCAAAATCCATGTCCACATGTTTACAATTTCACGTCAAAAAATGGCTAAAATTCCAGTTGAAATTTTTTCAAAGTCCCTTAAAAAATTTCCAATTTTTGTCCCAATTCTTCCCATTCCCATTGAAACTTTTCAAATCCCTCTCAAAATTGTTGAAATTCTCTTGAAGCTTTTAAAATTCTCTCTAGAATTTTCAAAATCCATGGCCACATGTTTACAATTTCACATAAAAAAATGGCTAAAATTCCAGTTGAAATTTTTTCAAAGTCCCTTCAAAATTTTCCAATTTTTGTCCCAATTCTTCCCATTCCCATTGAAACTTTTCAAATCCCTCTCAAAATTGTAGAAATTCTGTTAAAGCTTTTAAAATTCTCTCTAGAATTTTCAAAATCCACTTCAACATGTTTACAGTTTCACGTCAAAAAATTGTTAAATTCCAGTTGAAATTTCTTCAAAGTCCCTTAAAAGTTTTCCAATTTTTGTCCCAATTCTTCCCATTCCCATTGAAACTTTTCAAATCCCTCTCAAAATTGTTGAAATTCTGTTGAAGCTTTTAAAATTCTCTCTAGAATTTTCAAAATCCATGGCCACATGTTTACAATTTCACATAAAAAAATTGCTAAAATTCCAGTTGAAATTTTTTCAAAGTCCCTTAAAAATTTTCCAATTTTTGTCCCAATTCTTCCCATTCCCATTGAAACTTTTCAAATCCCTCTCAAAATTGTTGAAATTCTCTTGAAGCTTTTAAAATTCTCTCTAGAATTTTCAAAATCCACTTCAACATGTTTACAATTTCACATAAAAAAATTGCTAAAATTCCAGTTGAAATTTTTTCAAAGTCCCTTAAAAATTTTCCAATTTTTGTCCCAATTCTTCCCATTCCCATTGAAACTTTTCAAATCCCTCTCAAAATTGTTGAAATTCTCTTGAAGCTTTTAAAATTCTCTCTAGAATTTTCAAAATCCATGGCCACATGTTTACAATTTCACGTCAAAAAATTGCTAAAATTCCAGTTGAAATTTTTTCAAAGTCCCTTAAAAATTTTCCAATTTTTGTCCCAATTCTTCCCATTCCCATTGAAACTTTGCAAATCCCTCTCAAAATTGTTGAAATTCTGTTGAAGCTTTTAAAATTCTCTCTAGAATTTTCAAAATCCATGGCCACATGTTTACAATTTCACGTCAAAAAATGGCTAAAATTCCAGTTGAAATTTTTTCAAAGTCCCTGAAAAATTTTCCAATTTTTGTCCCAATTCTTCCCATACCCATTGAAACTTTTCAAATCCCTCTCAAAATTGTTGAAATTCTCTTGAAGCTTTTAAAATTCTCTCTAGAATTTTCAAAATCCATGGCCACATGTTTACAATTTCACGTCAAAAAATTGCTAAAATTCCAGTTGAAATTTTTTCAAAGTCCCTTAAAAATTTTCCAATTTTTGTCCCAATTCTTCCCATTCCCATTGAAACTTTTCAAATCCCTCTCAAAATTGTTGAAATTCTGTTGAAGCTTTTAAAATTCTCTCTAGAATTTTCAAAATCCATGGCCACATGTTTACAATTTCACGTCAAAAAATGGCTAAAATTCCAGTTGAAATTTTTTCAAAGTCCCTGAAAAATTTTCCAATTTTTGTCCCAATTCTTCCCATTCCCATTGAAACTTTTCAAATCCCTCTCAAAATTGTTGAAATTCTCTTGAAGCTTTTAAAATTCTCTCTAGAATTTTCAAAATCCATGGCCACATGTTTACAATTTCACATAAAAAAATTGCTAAAATTCCAGTTGAAATTTTTTCAAAGTCCCTTAAAAATTTTCCAATTTTTGTCCCAATTCTTCCCATTCCCATTGAAACTTTTCAAATCCCTCTCAAAATTGTTGAAATTCTGTTGAAGCTTTTAAAATTCTCTCTAGAATTTTCAAAATCCATGGCCACATGTTTACAATTTCACGTCAAAAAATGGCTAAAATTCCAGTTGAAATTTTTTCAAAGTCCCTTAAAAATTTTCCAATTTTTGTCCCAATTCTTCCCATTCCCATTGAAACTTTTCAAATCCCTCTCAAAATTGTTGAAATTCTGTTGAAGCTTTTAAAATTCTCTCTAGAATTTTCAAAATCCATGTCCACATGTTTACAATTTCACGTCAAAAAATGGCTAAAATTCCAGTTGAAATTTTTTCAAAGTCCCTTAAAAATTTTCCAATTTTTGTCCCAATTCTTCCCATTCCCATTGAAACTTTTCAAATCCCTCTCAAAATTGTTGAAATTCTGTTAAAGCTTTTAAAATTCTCTCTAGAATTTTCAAAATCCATGTCCACATGTTTACAATTTCACGTAAAAAAAATGCTAAAATTCCAGTTGAAATTTTTTCAAAGTCCCTTAAAAATTTTCCAATTTTTGTCCCAATTCTTCCCATTCCCATTGAAACTTTTCAAATCCCTCTCAAAATTGTAGAAATTCTGTTAAAGCTTTTAAAATTCTCTCTAGAATTTTCAAAATCCATGTCCACATGTTTACAATTTCACGTCAAAAAAATGCTAAAATTCCAGTTGAAATTTTTTCAAAGTCCCTGAAAAATTTTCCAATTTTTGTCCCAATTCTTCCCATTCCTATTGAAACTTTTCAGATCCCTCTCAAAATTGTAGAAATTCTGTTAAAGCTTTTAAAATTCTCTCTAGAATTTTCAAAATCCATGTCCACATGTTTACAATTTCACGTCAAAAAATGGCTAAAATTCCAGTTGAAATTTTTTCAAAGTCCCTTAAAAAATTTCCAATTTTTGTCCCAATTCTTCCCATTCCCATTGAAACTTTTCAAATCCCTCTCAAAATTGTTGAAATTCTCTTGAAGCTTTTAAAATTCTCTCTAGAATTTTCAAAATCCATGGCCACATGTTTACAATTTCACATAAAAAAATGGCTAAAATTCCAGTTGAAATTTTTTCAAACTCCCTTCAAAATTTTCCAATTTTTGTCCCAATTCTTCCCATTCCCATTGAAACTTTTCAAATCCCTCTCAAAATTGTAGAAATTCTGTTAAAGCTTTTAAAATTCTCTCTAGAATTTTCAAAATCCACTTCAACATGTTTACAGTTTCACGTCAAAAAATTGTTAAATTCCAGTTGAAATTTCTTCAAAGTCCCTTAAAAGTTTTCCAATTTTTGTCCCAATTCTTCCCATTCCCATTGAAACTTTTCAAATCCCTCTCAAAATTGTTGAAATTCTCTTGAAGCTTTTAAAATTCTCTCTAGAATTTTCAAAATCCATGTCCACATGTTTACAATTTCACGTAAAAAAATGGCTAAAATTCCAGTTGAAATTTTTTCAAAGTCCCTTAAAAAATTTCCAATTTTTGTCCCAATTCTTCCCATTCCCATTGAAACTTTTCAAATCCCTCTCAAAATTGTAGAAATTCTGTTAAAGCTTTTAAAATTCTCTCTAGAATTTTCAAAATCCATGTCCACATGTTTACAATTTCACGTCAAAAAATGGCTAAAATTCCAGTTGAAATTTTTTCAAAGTCCCTTAAAAATTTTCCCATTTTTGTCCCAACTCTTCCCATTCCCATTGAAACTTTTCAAATCCCTCTCAAAATTGTTGAAATTCTCTTGAAACTTTTAAAATTCTCTCTAGAATTTTCAAAATCCATGGCCACATGTTTACAATTTCACATAAAAAAATGGCTAAAATTCCAGTTGAAATTTTTTCAAAGTCCCTTCAAAATTTTCCAATTTTTGTCCCAATTCTTCCCATTCCCATTGAAACTTTTCAAATCCCTCTCAAAATTGTTGAAATTCTCTTGAAGCTTTTAAAATTCTCTCTAGAATTTTCAAAATCCACTTCAACATGTTTACAATTTCACGTCAAAAAATTGCTAAATTCCAGTTGAAATTTTTTCAAAGTCCCTTCAAAATTTTCCAATTTTTGTCCCAATTCTTCCCATTCCCATTGAAACTTTTCAAATCCCTCTCAAAATTGTTGAAATTCTCTTGAAGCTTTTAAAATTCTCTCTAGAATTTTCAAAATCCATGGCCACATGTTTACAATTTCACATAAAAAAATGGCTAAAATTCCAGTTGAAATTTTTTCAAAGTCCCTTAAAAATTTTCCAATTTTTGTCCCAATTCTTCCCATTCCCATTGAAACTTTTCAAATCCCTCTCAAAATTGTTGAAAGTCTCTTGAAGCTTTTAAAATTCTCTCTAGAATTTTCAAAATCCATGTCCACATGTTTACAATTTCACGTAAAAAAATGGCTAAAATTCCAGTTGAAATTTTTTCAAAGTCCCTTAAAAATTTTCCAATTTTTGTCCCAATTCTTCCCATTCCCATTGAAACTTTTCAAATCCCTCTCAAAATTGTTGAAATTCTCTTGAAGCTTTTAAAATTCTCTCTAGAATTTTCAAAATCCACTTCAACATGTTTACAATTTCACGTCAAAAAATTGCTAAATTCCAGTTGAAATTTCTTCAAAGTCCCTTAAAAATTTTCCAATATTTGTCCCAATTCTTCCCATTCCCATTGAAACTTTTCAAATCCCTCTCAAAATTGTTGAAAGTCTCTTGAAGCTTTTAAAATTCTCTCTAGAATTTTCAAAATCCACTTCAACATGTTTACAATTTCACGTCAAAAAATTGCTAAAATTCCAGTTGAAATTTTTTCAAAGTCCCTTAAAAATTTTCCAATTTTTGTCCCAATTCTTCCCATTCCCATTGAAACTTTTCAAATCCCTCTCAAAATTGTTGAAATTCTGTTGAAGCTTTTAAAATTCTCTCTAGAATTTTCAAAATCCATGGCCACATGTTTACAATTTCATGTCAAAAAATGGCTAAAATTCCAGTTGAAATTTTTTCAAAGTCCCTTAAAAATTTTCCAATTTTTGTCCCAATTCTTCCCATTCCCATTGAAACTTTTCAAATCCCTCTCAAAATTGTTGAAATTCTCTTGAAGCTTTTAAAATTCTCTCTAGAATTTTCAAAATCCATGGCCACATGTTTACAATTTCACATAAAAAAATGGCTAAAATTCCAGTTGAAATTTTTTCAAAGTCCCTTAAAAATTTTCCAATTTTTGTCCCAATTCTTCCCATTCCCATTGAAACTTTTCAAATCCCTCTCAAAATTGTTGAAATTCTGTTGAAGCTCTTAAAATTCTCTCTAGAATTTTCAAAATCCATGTCCACATGTTTACAATTTCACGTCAAAAAATTGCTAAAATTCCAGTTGAAATTTTTTCAAAGTCCCTTAAAAATTTTCCAATTTTTGTCCCAATTCTTCCCATTCCCATTGAAACTTTTCAAATCCCTCTCAAAATTGTTGAAATTCTGTTGAAGCTTTTAAAATTCTCTCTAGAATTTTCAAAATCCATGTCCACATGTTTACAATTTCACGTCAAAAAATGGCTAAAATTCCAGTTGAAATTTTTTCAAAGTCCCTTCAAAATTTTCCAATTTTTGTCCCAATTCTTCCCATTCCCATTGAAACTTTTCAAATCCCTCTCAAAATTGTTGAAATTCTCTTGAAGCTTTTAAAATTCTCTCTAGAATTTTCAAAATCCATGGCCACATGTTTACAATTTCACATAAAAAAATGGCTAAAATTCCAGTTGAAATTTTTTCAAAGTCCCTTAAAAATTTTCCCATTTTTGTCCCAATTCTTCCCATTCCCATTGAAACTTTTCAAATCCCTCTCAAAATTGTTGAAATTCTCTTGAAGCTTTTAAAATTCTCTCTAGAATTTTCAAAATCCATGTCCACATCTTTACAATTTCACGTAAAAAAAATGCTAAAATTCCAGTTGAAATTTTTTCAAAGTCCCTTAAAAATTTTCCAATTTTTGTCCCAATTCTTCCCATTCCCATTGAAACTTTTCAAATCCCTCTCAAAATTGTAGAAATTCTGTTAAAGCTTTTAAAATTCTCTCTAGAATTTTCAAAATCCATGTCCACATGTTTACAATTTCACGTCAAAAAAATGCTAAAATTCCAGTTGAAATTTTTTCAAAGTCCCTTAAAAATTTTCCAATTTTTGTCCCAATTCTTCCCATTCCCATTGAAACTTTTCAAATCCCTCTCAAAATTGTTGAAATTCTGTTAAAGCTTTTAAAATTCTCTCTAGAATTTTCAAAATCCATGTCCACATGTTTACAATTTCACGTCAAAAAATGGCTAAAATTCCAGATGAAATGTTTTCAAAGTCCCTTAAAAATTTTCCAATTTTTGTCCCAATTCTTCCCATTCCCATTGAAACTCTTCAAATCCCTCTCAAAATTGTTGAAATTCTGTTGAAGCTTTTAAAATTCTCTCTAGAATTTTCAAAATCCATGGCCACATGTTTACAATTTCACATAAAAAAATTGCTAAAATTCCAGTTGAAATTTTTTCAAAGTCCCTTAAAAATTTTCCAATTTTTGTCCCAATTCTTCCCATTCCCATTGAAACTTTTCAAATCCCTCTCAAAATTGTTGAAATTCTCTTGAAGCTTTTAAAATTCTCTCTAGAATTTTCAAAATCCACTTCAACATGTTTACAATTTCACATAAAAAAATTGCTAAAATTCCAGTTGAAATTTTTTCAAAGTCCCTTAAAAATTTTCCAATTTTTGTCCCAATTCTTCCCATTCCCATTGAAACTTTTCAAATCCCTCTCAAAATTGTTGAAATTCTGTTGAAGCTTTTAAAATTCTCTCTAGAATTTTCAAAATCCATGGCCACATGTTTACAATTTCACGTCAAAAAATTGCTAAAATTCCAGTTGAAATTTTTTCAAAGTCCCTTAAAAATTTTCCAATTTTTGTCCCAATTCTTCCCATTCCCATTGAAACTTTTCAAATCCCTCTCAAAATTGTTGAAATTCTCTTGAAGCTTTTAAAATTCTCTCTAGAATTTTCAAAATCCATGGCCACATGTTTACAATTTCACGTCAAAAAATTGCTAAAATTCCAGTTGAAATTTTTTCAAAGTCCCTTAAAAATTTTCCAATTTTTGTCCCAATTCTTCCCATTCCCATTGAAACTTTTCAAATCCCTCTCAAAATTGTTGAAATTCTCTTGAAGCTTTTAAAATTCTCTCTAGAATTTTCAAAATCCATGGCCACATGTTTACAATTTCACGTCAAAAATGGCTAAAATTCCAGTTGAAATTTTTTCAAAGTCCCTTAAAAATTTTCCAATTTTTGTCCCAATTCTTCCCATTCCCATTGAAACTTTTCAAATCCCTCTCAAAATTGTTGAAATTCTCTTGAAGCTTTTAAAATTCTCTCTAGAATTTTCAAAATCCATGTCCACATGTTTACAATTTCACGTCAAAAAATGGCTAAAATTCCAGTTGAAATTTTTTCAAAGTCCCTTAAAAATTTTCCAATTTTTGTCCCAATTCTTCCCATTCCCATTGAAACTTTTCAAATCCCTCTCAAAATTGTAGAAATTCTGTTAAAGCTTTTAAAATTCTCTCTAGAATTTTCAAAATCCATGTCCACATGTTTACAATTTCACGTCAAAAAAATGCTAAAATTCCAGTTGAAATTTTTTCAAAGTCCCTTAAAAATTTTCCAATTTTTGTCCCAATTCTTCCCATTCCTATTGAAACTTTTCAAATCCCTCTCAAAATTGTAGAAATTCTGTTAAAGCTTTTAAAATTCTCTCTAGAATTTTCAAAATCCATGTCCACATGTTTACAATTTCACGTCAAAAAATGGCTAAAATTCCAGTTGAAATTTTTTCAAAGTCCCTTAAAAATTTTCCAATTTTTGTCCCAATTCTTCCCATTCCCATTGAAACTCTTCAAATCCCTCTCAAAATTGTTGAAATTCTGTTGAAGCTTTTAAAATTCTCTCTAGAATTTTCAAAATCCATGGCCACATGTTTACAATTTCACATAAAAAAATTGCTAAAATTCCAGTTGAAATTTTTTCAAAGTCCCTTAAAAATTTTCCAATTTTTGTCCCAATTCTTCCCATTCCCATTGAAACTTTTCAAATCCCTCTCAAAATTGTTGAAATTCTCTTGAAGCTTTTAAAATTCTCTCTAGAATTTTCAAAATCCACTTCAACATGTTTACAATTTCACATAAAAAAATTGCTAAAATTCCAGTTGAAATTTTTTCAAAGTCCCTTAAAAATTTTCCAATTTTTGTCCCAATTCTTCCCATTCCCATTGAAACTTTTCAAATCCCTCTCAAAATTGTTGAAATTCTGTTGAAGCTTTTAAAATTCTCTCTAGAATTTTCAAAATCCATGGCCACATGTTTACAATTTCACGTCAAAAAATTGCTAAAATTCCAGTTGAAATTTTTTCAAAGTCCCTTAAAAATTTTCCAATTTTTGTCCCAATTCTTCCCATTCCCATTGAAACTTTTCAAATCCCTCTCAAAATTGTTGAAATTCTCTTGAAGCTTTTAAAATTCTCTCTAGAATTTTCAAAATCCATGGCCACATGTTTACAATTTCACGTCAAAAAATTGCTAAAATTCCAGTTGAAATTTTTTCAAAGTCCCTTAAAAATTTTCCAATTTTTGTCCCAATTCTTCCCATTCCCATTGAAACTTTTCAAATCCCTCTCAAAATTGTTGAAATTCTCTTGAAGCTTTTAAAATTCTCTCTAGAATTTTCAAAATCCATGGCCACATGTTTACAATTTCACGTCAAAAATGGCTAAAATTCCAGTTGAAATTTTTTCAAAGTCCCTTAAAAATTTTCCAATTTTTGTCCCAATTCTTCCCATTCCCATTGAAACTTTTCAAATCCCTCTCAAAATTGTTGAAATTCTCTTGAAGCTTTTAAAATTCTCTCTAGAATTTTCAAAATCCATGTCCACATGTTTACAATTTCACGTCAAAAAATGGCTAAAATTCCAGTTGAAATTTTTTCAAAGTCCCTTAAAAATTTTCCAATTTTTGTCCCAATTCTTCCCATTCCCATTGAAACTTTTCAAATCCCTCTCAAAATTGTAGAAATTCTGTTAAAGCTTTTAAAATTCTCTCTAGAATTTTCAAAATCCATGTCCACATGTTTACAATTTCACGTCAAAAAAATGCTAAAATTCCAGTTGAAATTTTTTCAAAGTCCCTTAAAAATTTTCCAATTTTTGTCCCAATTCTTCCCATTCCTATTGAAACTTTTCAAATCCCTCTCAAAATTGTTGAAATTCTGTTAAAGCTTTTAAAATTCTCTCTAGAATTTTCAAAATCCATGTCCACATGTTTACAATTTCACGTCAAAAAATGGCTAAAATTCCAGTTGAAATTTTTTCAAAGTCCCTTAAAAAATTTCCAATTTTTGTCCCAATTCTTCCCATTCCCATTGAAACTTTTCAAATCCCTCTCAAAATTGTTGAAATTCTCTTGAAGCTTTTAAAATTCTCTCTAGAATTTTCAAAATCCATGGCCACATGTTTACAATTTCACATAAAAAAATGGCTAAAATTCCAGTTGAAATTTTTTCAAAGTCCCTTAAAAATTTTCCAATTTTTGTCCCAATTCTTCCCATTCCCATTGAAACTTTTCAAATCCCTCTCAAAATTGTTGAAATTCTCTTGAAGCTTTTAAAATTCTCTCTAGAATTTTCAAAATCCACTTCAACATGTTTACAGTTTCACGTCAAAAAATTGTTAAATTCCAGTTGAAATTTCTTCAAAGTCCCTTAAAAGTTTTCCAATTTTTGTCCCAATTCTTCCCATTCCCATTGAAACTTTTCAAATCCCTCTCAAAATTGTTGAAATTCTCTTGAAGCTTTTAAAATTCTCTCTAGAATTTTCAAAATCCATGTCCACATGTTTACAATTTCACGTAAAAAAATGGCTAAAATTCCAGTTGAAATTTTTTCAAAGTCCCTTAAAAATTTTCCAATTTTTGTCCCAATTCTTCCCATTCCCATTGAAACTTTTCAAATCCCTCTCAAAATTGTAGAAATTCTGTTAAAGCTTTTAAAATTCTCTCTAGAATTTTCAAAATCCATGTCCACATGTTTACAATTTCACGTCAAAAAATGGCTAAAATTCCAGTTGAAATTTTTTCAAAGTCCCTTCAAAATTTTCCAATTTTTGTCCCAATTCTTCCCATTCCCATTGAAACTTTTCAAATCCCTCTCAAAATTGTTGAAATTCTCTTGAAGCTTTTAAAATTCTCTCTAGAATTTTCAAAATCCATGGCCACATGTTTACAATTTCACATAAAAAAATGGCTAAAATTCCAGTTGAAATTTTTTCAAAGTCCCTTCAAAATTTTCCAATTTTTGTCCCAATTCTTCCCATTCCCATTGAAACTTTTCAAATCCCTCTCTAAATTGTTGAAATTCTCTTGAAGCTTTTAAAATTCTCTCTAGAATTTTCAAAATCCACTTCAACATGTTTACAATTTCACGTCAAAAAATTGCTAAATTCCAGTTGAAATTTTTTCCAAGTCCCTTCAAAATTTTCCAATTTTTGTCCCAATTCTTCCCATTCCCATTGAAACTTTTCAAATCCCTCTCAAAATTGTTGAAATTCTCTTGAAGCTTTTAAAATTCTCTCTAGAATTTTCAAAATCCATGGCCACATGTTTACAATTTCACATAAAAAAATGGCTAAAATTCCAGTTGAAATTTTTTCAAAGTCCCTTAAAAATTTTCCAATTTTTGTCCCAATTCTTCCCATTCCCATTGAAACTTTTCAAATCCCTCTCAAAATTGTTGAAAGTCTCTTGAAGCTTTTAAAATTCTCTCTAGAATTTTCAAAATCCATGGCCACATGTTTACAATTTCACGTCAAAAAATGGCTAAAATTCCAGTTGAAATTTTTTCAAAGTCCCTTAAAAATTTTCCAATTTTTGTCCCAATTCTTCCCATTCCCATTGAAACTTTTCAAATCCCTCTCAAAATTGTTGAAATTCTCTTGAAGCTTTTAAAATTCTCTCTAGAATTTTCAAAATCCACTTCAACATGTTTACAATTTCACGTCAAAAAATTGCTAAATTCCAGTTGAAATTTCTTCAAAGTCCCTTAAAAATTTTCCAATTTTTGTCCCAATTCTTCCCATTCCCATTGAAACTTTTCAAATCCCTCTCAAAATTGTTGAAAGTCTCTTGAAGCTTTTAAAATTCTCTCTAGAATTTTCAAAATCCATGGCCACATGTTTACAATTTCACGTCAAAAAATTGCTAAAATTCCAGTTGAAATTTTTTCAAAGTCCCTTAAAAATTTTCCAATTTTTGTCCCAATTCTTCCCATTCCCATTGAAACTTTTCAAATCCCTCTCAAAATTGTTGAAATTCTGTTGAAGCTTTTAAAATTCTCTCTAGAATTTTCAAAATCCATGGCCACATGTTTACAATTTCATGTCAAAAAATGGCTAAAATTCCAGTTGAAATTTTTTCCAAGTCCC
Organism: Streptopelia decaocto; assembly: GCF_964273445.1. NCBI lineage: Eukaryota > Metazoa > Chordata > Aves > Columbiformes > Columbidae > Streptopelia > Streptopelia decaocto. The sequence continues at coordinate 28,851 of NW_028115060.1, forward strand.
TTAAAAATTTTCCAATTTTTGTCCCAATTCTTCCCATTCCCATTGAAACTTTTCAAATCCCTCTCAAAATTGTTGAAATTCTCTTGAAGCTTTTAAAATTCTCTCTAGAATTTTCAAAATCCATGGCCACATGTTTACAATTTCACATAAAAAAATGGCTAAAATTCCAGTTGAAATTTTTTCAAAGTCCCTTAAAAATTTTCCAATTTTTGTCCCAATTCTTCCCATTCCCATTGAAACTTTTCAAATCCCTCTCAAAATTGTTGAAATTCTGTTGAAGCTCTTAAAATTCTCTCTAGAATTTTCAAAATCCATGGCCACATGTTTACAATTTCACGTCAAAAAATGGCTAAAATTCCAGTTGAAATTTTTTCAAAGTCCCTGAAAAATTTTCCAATTTTTGTCCCAATTCTTCCCATTCCCATTGAAACTTTTCAAATCCCTCTCAAAATTGTTGAAATTCTGTTGAAGCTCTTAAAATTCTCTCTAGAATTTTCAAAATCCATGTCCACATGTTTACAATTTCACGTCAAAAAATGGCTAAAATTCCAGTTGAAATTTTTTCAAAGTCCCTTCAAAATTTTCCAATTTTTGTCCCAATTCTTCCCATTCCCATTGAAACTTTTCAAATCCCTCTCAAAATTGTTGAAATTCTCTTGAAGCTTTTAAAATTCTCTCTAGAATTTTCAAAATCCATGTCCACATGTTTACAATTTCACGTCAAAAAATGGCTAAAATTCCAGTTGAAATTTTTTCAAAGTCCCTTCAAAATTTTCCAATTTTTGTCCCAATTCTTCCCATTCCCATTGAAACTTTTCAAATCCCTCTCAAAATTGTTGAAATTCTCTTGAAGCTTTTAAAATTCTCTCTAGAATTTTCAAAATCCATGGCCACATGTTTACAATTTCACATAAAAAAATGGCTAAAATTCCAGTTGAAATTTTTTCAAAGTCCCTTAAAAATTTTCCAATTTTTGTCCCAATTCTTCCCATTCCCATTGAAACTTTTCAAATCCCTCTCAAAATTGTTGAAATTCTCTTGAAGCTTTTAAAATTCTCTCTAGAATTTTCAAAATCCATGTCCACATCTTTACAATTTCACGTAAAAAAAATGCTAAAATTCCAGTTGAAATTTTTTCAAAGTCCCTTAAAAATTTTCCAATTTTTGTCCCAATTCTTCCCATTCCCATTGAAACTTTTCAAATCCCTCTCAAAATTGTTGAAATTCTCTTGAAGCTTTTAAAATTCTCTCTAGAATTTTCAAAATCCATGGCCACATGTTTACAATTTCACATAAAAAAATGGCTAAAATTCCAGTTGAAATTTTTTCAAAGTCCCTTAAAAGTTTTCCAATTTTTGTCCCAATTCTTCCCATTCCCATTGAAACTTTTCAAATCCCTCTCAAAATTGTTGAAATTCTCTTGAAGCTTTTAAAATTCTCTCTAGAATTTTCAAAATCCATGTCCACATGTTTACAATTTCACGTAAAAAAATGGCTAAAATTCCAGTTGAAATTTTTTCAAAGTCCCTTAAAAATTTTCCAATTTTTGTCCCAATTCTTCCCATTCCCATTGAAACTTTTCAAATCCCTCTCAAAATTGTTGAAATTCTCTTGAAGCTTTTAAAATTCTCTCTAGAATTTTCAAAATCCACTTCAACATGTTTACAATTTCACGTCAAAAAATTGCTAAATTCCAGTTGAAATTTCTTCAAAGTCCCTTAAAAATTTTCCAATTTTTGTCCCAATTCTTCCCATTCCCATTGAAACTTTTCAAATCCCTCTCAAAATTGTTGAAAGTCTCTTGAAGCTTTTAAAATTCTCTCTAGAATTTTCAAAATCCATGTCCACATGTTTACAATTTCACGTAAAAAAATGGCTAAAATTCCAGTTGAAATTTTTTCAAAGTCCCTTAAAAATTTTCCAATTTTTGTCCCAATTCTTCCCATTCCCATTGAAACTTTTCAAATCCCTCTCAAAATTGTTGAAATTCTCTTGAAGCTTTTAAAATTCTCTCTAGAATTTTCAAAATCCACTTCAACATGTTTACAATTTCACGTCAAAAAATTGCTAAATTCCAGTTGAAATTTCTTCAAAGTCCCTTAAAAATTTTCCAATTTTTGTCCCAATTCTTCCCATTCCCATTGAAACTTTTCAAATCCCTCTCAAAATTGTTGAAAGTCTCTTGAAGCTTTTAAAATTCTCTCTAGAATTTTCAAAATCCATGGCCACATGTTTACAATTTCACGTCAAAAAATTGCTAAAATTCCAGTTGAAATTTTTTCAAAGTCCCTTAAAAATTTTCCAATTTTTGTCCCAATTCTTCCCATTCCCATTGAAACTTTTCAAATCCCTCTCAAAATTGTTGAAATTCTGTTGAAGCTTTTAAAATTCTCTCTAGAATTTTCAAAATCCATGGCCACATGTTTACAATTTCATGTCAAAAAATGGCTAAAATTCCAGTTGAAATTTTTTCCAAGTCCCTTAAAAATTTTCCAATTTTTGTCCCAATTCTTCCCATTCCCATTGAAACTTTTCAAATCCCTCTCAAAATTGTTGAAATTCTCTTGAAGCTTTTAAAATTCTCTCTAGAATTTTCAAAATCCATGGCCACATGTTTACAATTTCACGTCAAAAAATGGCTAAAATTCCAGTTGAAATTTTTTCAAAGTCCCTTAAAAATTTTCCAATTTTTGTCCCAATTCTTCCCATTCCCATTGAAACTTTTCAAATCCCTCTCAAAATTGTTGAAATTCTCTTGAAGCTCTTAAAATTCTCTCTAGAATTTTCAAAATCCATGTCCACATGTTTACAATTTCACGTCAAAAAATGGCTAAAATTCCAGTTGAAATTTTTTCAAAGTCCCTTAAAAATTTTCCAATTTTTGTCCCAATTCTTCCCATTCCCATTGAAACTTTTCAAATCCCTCTCAAAATTGTTGAAATTCTCTTGAAGCTTTTAAAATTCTCTCTAGAATTTTCAAAATCCATGTCCACATGTTTACAATTTCACGTCAAAAAATGGATAAAATTCCAGTTGAAATTTTTTCAAAGTCCCTTCAAAATTTTCCAATTTTTGTCCCAATTCTTCCCATTGGCATTGAAACTTTTCAAATCCCTCTCAAAATTGTTGAAATTCTCTTGAAGCTTTTAAAATTCTCTCTAGAATTTTCAAAATCCATGGCCACATGTTTACAATTTCACATAAAAAAATGGCTAAAATTCCAGTTGAAATTTTTTCAAAGTCCCTTAAAAATTTTCCAATTTTTGTCCCAATTCTTCCCATTCCCATTGAAACTTTTCAAATCCCTCTCAAAATTGTTGAAATTCTCTTGAAGCTTTTAAAATTCTCTCTAGAATTTTCAAAATCCATGTCCACATCTTTACAATTTCACGTAAAAAAAATGCTAAAATTCCAGTTGAAATTTTTTCAAAGTCCCTTAAAAATTTTCCAATTTTTGTCCCAATTCTTCCCATTCCCATTGAAACTTTTCAAATCCCTCTCAAAATTGTAGAAATTCTCTTGAAGCTTTTAAAATTCTCTCTAGAATTTTCAAAATCCATGGCCACATGTTTACAATTTCACATAAAAAAATGGCTAAAATTCCAGTTGAAATTTTTTCAAAGTCCCTTCAAAATTTTCCAATTTTTGTCCCAATTCTTCCCATTCCCATTGAAACTTTTCAAATCCCTCTCTAAATTGTTGAAATTCTCTTGAAGCTTTTAAAATTCTCTCTAGAATTTTCAAAATCCATGGCCACATGTTTACAATTTCACGTCAAAAAATGGCTAAAATTCCAGTTGAAATTTTTTCAAAGTCCCTTCAAAATTTTCCAATTTTTGTCCCAATTCTTCCCATTCCCATTGAAACTTTTCAAATCCCTCTCAAAATTGTTGAAATTCTCTTGAAGCTTTTAAAATTCTCTCTAGAATTTTCAAAATCCATGGCCACATGTTTACAATTTCACGTCAAAAAATGGCTAAAATTCCAGTTGAAATTTCTTCAAAGTCCCTTAAAAGTTTTCCAATTTTTGTCCCAATTCTTCCCATTCCCATTGAAACTTTTCAAATCCCTCTCAAAATTGTTGAAAGTCTCTTGAAGCTTTTAAAATTCTCTCTAGAATTTTCAAAATCCATGGCCACATGTTTACAATTTCACGTCAAAAAATGGCTAAAATTCCAGTTGAAATTTTTTCAAAGTCCCTTAAAAATTTTCCAATTTTTGTCCCAATTCTTCCCATTCCCATTGAAACTTTTCAAATCCCTCTCCAAATTGTTGAAAGTCTCTTGAAGCTTTTAAAATTCTCTCTAGAATTTTCAAAATCCATGGCCACATGTTTACAATTTCACGTCAAAAAATGGCTAAAATTCCAGTTGAAATTTTTTCAAAGTCCCTTAAAAATTTTCCAATTTTTGTCCCAATTCTTCCCATTCCCATTGAAACTTTTCAAATCCCTCTCAAAATTGTTGAAATTCTGTTGAAGCTTTTAAAATTCTCTCTAGAATTTTCAAAATCCATGGCCACATGTTTACAATTTCACGTCAAAAAATGGCTAAAATTCCAGTTGAAATTTTTTCCAAGTCCCTTCAAAATTTTCCAATTTTTGTCCCAATTCTTCCCATTCCCATTGAAACTTTTCAAATCCCTCTCAAAATTGTTGAAATTCTCTTGAAGCTTTTAAAATTCTCTCTAGAATTTTCAAAATCCATGTCCACATGTTTACAATTTCACGTCAAAAAATGGCTAAAATTCCAGTTGAAATTTTTTCAAAGTCCCTTCAAAATTTTCCAATTTTTGTCCCAATTCTTCCCATTCCCATTGAAACTTTTCAAATCCCTCTCAAAATTGTTGAAATTCTCTTGAAGCTTTTAAAATTCTCTCTAGAATTTTCAAAATCCATGTCCACATGTTTACAATTTCACGTCAAAAAATGGCTAAAATTCCAGTTGAAATTTTTTCAAAGTCCCTTCAAAATTTTCCAATTTTTGTCCCAATTCTTCCCATTCCCATTGAAACTTTTCAAATCCCTCTCAAAATTGTTGAAATTCTCTTGAAGCTTTTAAAATTCTCTCTAGAATTTTCAAAATCCATGTCCACATCTTTACAATTTCACGTAAAAAAAATGCTAAAATTCCAGTTGAAATTTTTTCAAAGTCCCTTAAAAATTTTCCAATTTTTGTCCCAATTCTTCCCATTCCCATTGAAACTTTTCAAATCCCTCTCAAAATTGTTGAAATTCTCTTGAAGCTTTTAAAATTCTCTCTAGAATTTTCAAAATCCATGGCCACATGTTTACAATTTCACATAAAAAAATGGCTAAAATTCCAGTTGAAATTTTTTCAAAGTCCCTTAAAAGTTTTCCAATTTTTGTCCCAATTCTTCCCATTCCCATTGAAACTTTTCAAATCCCTCTCAAAATTGTTGAAATTCTCTTGAAGCTTTTAAAATTCTCTCTAGAATTTTCAAAATCCATGTCCACATGTTTACAATTTCACGTAAAAAAATGGCTAAAATTCCAGTTGAAATTTTTTCAAAGTCCCTTAAAAATTTTCCAATTTTTGTCCCAATTCTTCCCATTCCCATTGAAACTTTTCAAATCCCTCTCAAAATTGTTGAAATTCTCTTGAAGCTTTTAAAATTCTCTCTAGAATTTTCAAAATCCACTTCAACATGTTTACAATTTCACGTCAAAAAATTGCTAAATTCCAGTTGAAATTTCTTCAAAGTCCCTTAAAAATTTTCCAATTTTTGTCCCAATTCTTCCCATTCCCATTGAAACTTTTCAAATCCCTCTCAAAATTGTTGAAAGTCTCTTGAAGCTTTTAAAATTCTCTCTAGAATTTTCAAAATCCATGTCCACATGTTTACAATTTCACGTAAAAAAATGGCTAAAATTCCAGTTGAAATTTTTTCAAAGTCCCTTAAAAATTTTCCAATTTTTGTCCCAATTCTTCCCATTCCCATTGAAACTTTTCAAATCCCTCTCAAAATTGTTGAAATTCTCTTGAAGCTTTTAAAATTCTCTCTAGAATTTTCAAAATCCACTTCAACATGTTTACAATTTCACGTCAAAAAATTGCTAAATTCCAGTTGAAATTTCTTCAAAGTCCCTTAAAAATTTTCCAATTTTTGTCCCAATTCTTCCCATTCCCATTGAAACTTTTCAAATCCCTCTCTAAATTGTTGAAAGTCTCTTGAAGCTTTTAAAATTCTCTCTAGAATTTTCAAAATCCATGGCCACATGTTTACAATTTCACGTCAAAAAATTGCTAAAATTCCAGTTGAAATTTTTTCAAAGTCCCTTAAAAATTTTCCAATTTTTGTCCCAATTCTTCCCATTCCCATTGAAACTTTTCAAATCCCTCTCAAAATTGTTGAAATTCTGTTGAAGCTTTTAAAATTCTCTCTAGAATTTTCAAAATCCATGGCCACATGTTTACAATTTCATGTCAAAAAATGGCTAAAATTCCAGTTGAAATTTTTTCCAAGTCCCTTAAAAATTTTCCAATTTTTGTCCCAATTCTTCCCATTCCCATTGAAACTTTTCAAATCCCTCTCAAAATTGTTGAAATTCTCTTGAAGCTTTTAAAATTCTCTCTAGAATTTTCAAAATCCATGGCCACATGTTTACAATTTCACGTCAAAAAATGGCTAAAATTCCAGTTGAAATTTTTTCAAAGTCCCTTAAAAATTTTCCAATTTTTGTCCCAATTCTTCCCATTCCCATTGAAACTTTTCAAATCCCTCTCAAAATTGTTGAAATTCTGTTGAAGCTCTTAAAATTCTCTCTAGAATTTTCAAAATCCATGTCCACATGTTTACAATTTCACGTCAAAAAATGGCTAAAATTCCAGTTGAAATTTTTTCAAAGTCCCTTCAAAATTTTCCAATTTTTGTCCCAATTCTTCCCATTCCCATTGAAACTTTTCAAATCCCTCTCAAAATTGTTGAAATTCTCTTGAAGCTTTTAAAATTCTCTCTAGAATTTTCAAAATCCATGTCCACATGTTTACAATTTCACGTCAAAAAATTGCTAAAATTCCAGTTGAAATTTTTTCAAAGTCCCTGAAAAATTTTCCAATTTTTGTCCCAATTCTTCCCATTGGCATTGAAACTTTTCAAATCCCTCTCAAAATTGTTGAAATTCTCTTGAAGCTTTTAAAATTCTCTCTAGAATTTTCAAAATCCATGGCCACATGTTTACAATTTCACATAAAAAAATGGCTAAAATTCCAGTTGAAATTTTTTCAAAGTCCCTTAAAAATTTTCCAATTTTTGTCCCAATTCTTCCCATTCCCATTGAAACTATTCAAATCCCTCTCAAAATTGTTGAAATTCTCTTGAAGCTTTTAAAATTCTCTCTAGAATTTTCAAAATCCATGTCCACATCTTTACAATTTCACGTAAAAAAAATGCTAAAATTCCAGTTGAAATTTTTTCAAAGTCCCTTAAAAATTTTCCAATTTTTGTCCCAATTCTTCCCATTCCCATTGAAACTTTTCAAATCCCTCTCAAAATTGTAGAAATTCTCTTGAAGCTTTTAAAATTCTCTCTAGAATTTTCAAAATCCATGTCCACATGTTTACAATTTCACATAAAAAAATGGCTAAAATTCCAGTTGAAATTTTTTCAAAGTCCCTTCAAAATTTTCCAATTTTTGTCCCAATTCTTCCCATTCCCATTGAAACTTTTCAAATCCCTCTCTAAATTGTTGAAATTCTCTTGAAGCTTTTAAAATTCTCTCTAGAATTTTCAAAATCCACTTCAACATGTTTACAATTTCACGTCAAAAAATTGCTAAATTCCAGTTGAAATTTTTTCAAAGTCCCTTCAAAATTTTCCAATTTTTGTCCCAATTCTTCCCATTCCCATTGAAACTTTTCAAATCCCTCTCAAAATTGTTGAAATTCTCTTGAAGCTTTTAAAATTCTCTCTAGAATTTTCAAAATCCATGGCCACATGTTTACAATTTCACATAAAAAAATGGCTAAAATTCCAGTTGAAATTTTTTCAAAGTCCCTTAAAAGTTTTCCAATTTTTGTCCCAATTCTTCCCATTCCCATTGAAACTTTTCAAATCCCTCTCAAAATTGTTGAAATTCTCTTGAAGCTTTTAAAATTCTCTCTAGAATTTTCAAAATCCATGTCCACATGTTTACAATTTCACGTAAAAAAATGGCTAAAATTCCAGTTGAAATTTTTTCAAAGTCCCTTAAAAATTTTCCAATTTTTGTCCCAATTCTTCCCATTCCCATTGAAACTTTTCAAATCCCTCTCAAAATTGTTGAAAGTCTCTTGAAGCTTTTAAAATTCTCTCTAGAATTTTCAAAATCCATGGCCACATGTTTACAATTTCACGTCAAAAAATTGCTAAAATTCCAGTTGAAATTTTTTCAAAGTCCCTTAAAAATTTTCCAATTTTTGTCCCAATTCTTCCCATTCCCATTGAAACTTTTCAAATCCCTCTCAAAATTGTTGAAATTCTGTTGAAGCTTTTAAAATTCTCTCTAGAATTTTCAAAATCCATGGCCACATGTTTACAATTTCATGTCAAAAAATGGCTAAAATTCCAGTTGAAATTTTTTCCAAGTCCCTTAAAAATTTTCCAATTTTTGTCCCAATTCTTCCCATTCCCATTGAAACTTTTCAAATCCCTCTCAAAATTGTTGAAATTCTCTTGAAGCTTTTAAAATTCTCTCTAGAATTTTCAAAATCCATGGCCACATGTTTACAATTTCACGTCAAAAAATGGCTAAAATTCCAGTTGAAATTTTTTCAAAGTCCCTTCAAAATTTTCCAATTTTTGTCCCAATTCTTCCCATTCCCATTGAAACTTTTCAAATCCCTCTCAAAATTGTGGAAATTCTCTTGAAGCTTTTAAAATTCTCTCTAGAATTTTCAAAATCCATGTCCACATGTTTACAATTTCACATAAAAAAATGGCTAAAATTCCAGTTGAAATTTTTTCAAAGTCCCTTAAAAATTTTCCAATTTTTGTCCCAATTCTTCCCATTCCCATTGAAACTTTTCAAATCCCTCTCAAAATTGTTGAAATTCTGTTAAAGCTTTTAAAATTCTCTCTAGAATTTTCAAAATCCATGTCCACATGTTTACAATTTCACGTCAAAAAATGGCTAAAATTCCAGTTGAAATTTTTTCAAAGTCCCTGAAAAATTTTTCAATTTTTGTCCCAATTCTTCCCATTCCCATTGAAACTTTTCAAATCCCTCTCAAAATTGTTGAAATTCTCTTGAAGCTTTTAAAATTCTCTCTAGAATTTTCAAAATCCATGGCCACATGTTTACAATTTCACGTCAAAAAATGGCTAAAATTCCAGTTGAAATTTTTTCAAAGTCCCTTCAAAATTTTCTAATTTTTGTCCCAATTCTTCCCATTCCCATTGAAACTTTTCAAATCCCTCTCAAAATTGTTGAAATTCTCTTGAAGCTTTTAAAATTCTCTCTAGAATTTTCAAAATCCATGTCCACATGTTTACAATTTCACATAAAAAAATGGCTAAAATTCCAGTTGAAATTTTTTCAAAGTCCCTGAAAAATTTTCCAATTTTTGTCCCAATTCTTCCCATTCCCATTGAAACTTTTCAAATCCCTCTCAAAATTGTTGAAATTCTCTTGAAGCTTTTAAAATTCTCTCTAGAATTTTCAAAATCCACTTCAACATGTTTACAATTTCACGTCAAAAAATTGCTAAATTCCAGTTGAAATTTCTTCAAAGTCCCTTAAAAATTTTCCAATTTTTGTCCCAATTCTTCCCATTCCCATTGAAACTTTTCAAATCCCTCTCAAAATTGTTGAAATTCTCTTGAAGCTTTTAAAATTCTCTCTAGAATTTTCAAAATCCATGTCCACATGTTTACAATTTCACGTAAAAAAATGGCTAAATTCCAGTTGAAATTTCTTCAAAGTCCCTTAAAAATTTTCCAATTTTTGTCCCAATTCTTCCCATTCCCATTGAAACTTTTCAAATCCCTCTCAAAATTGTTGAAAGTCTTTTGAAGCTTTTAAAATTCTCTCTAGAATTTTCAAAATCCATGTCCACATGTTTACAATTTCACATAAAAAAATGGCTAAAATTCCAGTTGAAATTTTTTCAAAGTCCCTTCAAAATTTTCCAATTTTTGTCCCAATTCTTCCCATTCCCATTGAAACTTTTCAAATCCCTCTCTAAATTGTTGAAATTCTCTTGAAGCTTTTAAAATTCTCTCTAGAATTTTCAAAATCCACTTCAACATGTTTACAATTTCACGTCAAAAAATTGCTAAATTCCAGTTGAAATTTTTTCAAAGTCCCTTAAAAATTTTCCAATTTTTGTCCCAATTCTTCCCATTCCCATTGAAACTTTTCAAATCCCTCTCAAAATTGTTGAAATTCTCTTGAAGCTTTTAAAATTCTCTCTAGAATTTTCAAAATCCATGGCCACATGTTTACAATTTCACATAAAAAAATGGCTAAAATTCCAGTTGAAATTTTTTCAAAGTCCCTTAAAAGTTTTCCAATTTTTGTCCCAATTCTTCCCATTCCCATTGAAACTTTTCAAATCCCTCTCAAAATTGTTGAAATTCTCTTGAAGCTTTTAAAATTCTCTCTAGAATTTTCAAAATCCATGTCCACATGTTTACAATTTCACGTAAAAAAATGGCTAAAATTCCAGTTGAAATTTTTTCAAAGTCCCTTAAAAATTTTCCAATTTTTGTCCCAATTCTTCCCATTCCCATTGAAACTTTTCAAATCCCTCTCAAAATTGTTGAAATTCTCTTGAAGCTTTTAAAATTCTCTCTAGAATTTTCAAAATCCATGGCCACATGTTTACAATTTCACGTCAAAAAATGGCTAAAATTCCAGTTGAAATTTTTTCAAAGTCCCTTAAAAATTTTCCAATTTTTGTCCCAATTCTTCCCATTCCCATTGAAACTTTTCAAATCCCTCTCAAAATTGTTGAAATTCTGTTGAAGCTTTTAAAATTCTCTCTAGAATTTTCAAAATCCATGGCCACATGTTTACAATTTCATGTCAAAAAATGGCTAAAATTCCAGTTGAAATTTTTTTCCAAGTCCCTTAAAAATTTTCCAATTTTTGTCCCAATTCTTCCCATTCCCATTGAAACTTTTCAAATCCCTCTCAAAATTGTTGAAATTCTCTTGAAGCTTTTAAAATTCTCTCTAGAATTTTCAAAATCCATGGCCACATGTTTACAATTTCATGTCAAAAAATGGCTAAAATTCCAGTTGAAATTTTTTCAAAGTCCCTTCAAAATTTTCCAATTTTTGTCCCAATTCTTCCCATTCCCATTGAAACTTTTCAAATCCCTCTCAAAATTGTGGAAATTCTCTTGAAGCTTTTAAAATTCTCTCTAGAATTTTCAAAATCCATGTCCACATGTTTACAATTTCACATAAAAAAATGGCTAAAATTCCAGTTGAAATTTTTTCAAAGTCCCTTCAAAATTTTCCAATTTTTGTCCCAATTCTTCCCATTCCCATTGAAACTTTTCAAATCCCTCTCAAAATTGTTGAAATTCTGTTAAAGCTTTTAAAATTCTCTCTAGAATTTTCAAAATCCATGTCCACATGTTTACAATTTCACGTCAAAAAATGGCTAAAATTCCAGTTGAAATTTTTTCAAAGTCCCTTAAAAAATTTCCAATTTTTGTCCCAATTCTTCCCATTCCCATTGAAACTTTCCAAATCCCTCTCAAAATTGTGGAAATTCTCTTGAAGCTTTTAAAATTCTCTCTAGAATTTTCAAAATCCATGGCCACATGTTTACAATTTCACATAAAAAAATGGCTAAAATTCCAGTTGAAATTTTTTCAAAGTCCCTTCAAAATTTTCCAATTTTTGTCCCAATTCTTCCCATTCCCATTGAAACTTTTCAAATCCCTCTCAAAATTGTTGAAATTCTCTTGAAGCTTTTAAAATTCTCTCTAGAATTTTCAAAATCCACTTCAACATGTTTACAATTTCACGTCAAAAAATTGCTAAATTCCAGTTGAAATTTCTTCAAAGTCCCTTAAAAGTTTTCCAATTTATGTCCCAATTCTTCCCATTCCCATTGAAACTTTTCAAATCCCTCTCAAAATTGTTGAAATTCTGTTGAAGCTTTTAAAATTCTCTCTAGAATTTTCAAAATCCATGTCCACATGTTTACAATTTCATGACAAAAAATGGCTAAAATTCCAGCTGAAATTTTTTCAAAGTCCCTGAAAAATTTTTCAATTTTTGTCCCAATTCTTCCCATTCCCATTGAAACTTTTCAAATCCCTCTCAAAATTGTTGAAATTCTCTTGAAGCTTTTAAAATTCTCTCTAGAATTTTCAAAATCCATGGCCACATGTTTACAATTTCACGTCAAAAAATGGCTAAAATTCCAGTTGAAATTTTTTCAAAGTCCCTTCAAAATTTTCTAATTTTTGTCCCAATTCTTCCCATTCCCATTGAAACTTTTCAAATCCCTCTCAAAATTGTTGAAATTCTCTTGAAGCTTTTAAAATTCTCTCTAGAATTTTCAAAATCCATGTCCACATGTTTACAATTTCACATAAAAAAATGGCTAAAATTCCAGTTGAAATTTTTTCAAAGTCCCTGAAAAATTTTCCAATTTTTGTCCCAATTCTTCCCATTCCCATTGAAACTTTTCAAATCCCTCTCAAAATTGTTGAAATTCTCTTGAAGCTTTTAAAATTCTCTCTAGAATTTTCAAAATCCACTTCAACATGTTTACAATTTCACGTCAAAAAATTGCTAAATTCCAGTTGAAATTTCTTCAAAGTCCCTTAAAAATTTTCCAATTTTTGTCCCAATTCTTCCCATTCCCATTGAAACTTTTCAAATCCCTCTCAAAATTGTTGAAATTCTCTTGAAGCTTTTAAAATTCTCTCTACAATTTTCAAAATCCATGTCCACATGTTTACAATTTCACGTAAAAAAATGGCTAAATTCCAGTTGAAATTTCTTCAAAGTCCCTTAAAAATTTTCCAATTTTTGTCCCAATTCTTCCCATTCCCATTGAAACTTTTCAAATCCCTCTCAAAATTGTTGAAAGTCTTTTGAAGCTTTTAAAATTCTCTCTAGAATTTTCAAAATCCATGTCCACATGTTTACAATTTCACGTCAAAAAAATGCTAAAATTCCAGTTGAAATTTTTTCAAAGTCCCTTAAAAATTTTCCAATTTTTGTCCCAATTCTTCCCATTCCCATTGAAACTTTTCAAATCCCTCTCAAAATTGTTGAAATTCTCTTGAAGCTTTTAAAATTCTCTCTAGAATTTTCAAAATCCATGTCCACATCTTTACAATTTCACATAAAAAAATGGCTAAAATTCCAGTTGAATTTTTTTCAAAGTCCCTTAAAAATTTTCCAATTTTTGTCCCAATTCTTCCCATTCCCATTGAAACTTTTCAAATCCCTCTCAAAATTGTTGAAATTCTGTTGAAGCTTTTAAAATTCTCTCTAGAATTTTCAAAATCCATGGCCACATGTTTACAATTTCACATAAAAAAATTGCTAAAATTCCAGTTGAAATTTTTTCAAAGTCCCTTAAAAATTTTCCAATTTTTGTCCCAATTCTTCCCATTCCCATTGAAACTTTTCAAATCCCTCTCAAAATTGTTGAAATTCTCTTGAAGCTTTTAAAATTCTCTCTAGAATTTTCAAAATCCATGTCCACATGTTTACAATTTCACGTAAAAAAATGGCTAAAATTCCAGTTGAAATTTTTTCAAAGTCCCTTAAAAATTTTCCAATTTTTGTCCCAATTCTTCCCATTCCCATTGAAACTTTTCAAATCCCTCTCAAAATTGTTGAAATTCTCTTGAAGCTTTTAAAATTCTCTCTAGAATTTTCAAAATCCATGGCCACATGTTTACAATTTCACGTCAAAAAATGGCTAAAATTCCAGTTGAAATTTTTTCAAAGTCCCTTAAAAATTTTCCAATTTTTGTCCCAATTCTTCCCATTCCCATTGAAACTTTTCAAATCCCTCTCAAAATTGTTGAAATTCTGTTGAAGCTTTTAAAATTCTCTCTAGAATTTTCAAAATCCATGGCCACATGTTTACAATTTCATGTCAAAAAATGGCTAAAATTCCAGTTGAAATTTTTTCCAAGTCCCTTAAAAATTTTCCAATTTTTGTCCCAATTCTTCCCATTCCCATTGAAACTTTTCAAATCCCTCTCAAAATTGTTGAAATTCTCTTGAAGCTTTTAAAATTCTCTCTAGAATTTTCAAAATCCATGGCCACATGTTTACAATTTCATGTCAAAAAATGGCTAAAATTCCAGTTGAAATTTTTTCAAAGTCCCTTCAAAATTTTCCAATTTTTGTCCCAATTCTTCCCATTCCCATTGAAACTTTTCAAATCCCTCTCAAAATTGTGGAAATTCTCTTGAAGCTTTTAAAATTCTCTCTAGAATTTTCAAAATCCATGTCCACATGTTTACAATTTCACATAAAAAAATGGCTAAAATTCCAGTTGAAATTTTTTCAAAGTCCCTTCAAAATTTTCCAATTTTTGTCCCAATTCTTCCCATTCCCATTGAAACTTTTCAAATCCCTCTCAAAATTGTTGAAATTCTGTTAAAGCTTTTAAAATTCTCTCTAGAATTTTCAAAATCCATGTCCACATGTTTACAATTTCACGTCAAAAAATGGCTAAAATTCCAGTTGAAATTTTTTCAAAGTCCCTTAAAAAATTTCCAATTTTTGTCCCAATTCTTCCCATTCCCATTGAAACTTTCCAAATCCCTCTCAAAATTGTGGAAATTCTCTTGAAGCTTTTAAAATTCTCTCTAGAATTTTCAAAATCCATGGCCACATGTTTACAATTTCACATAAAAAAATGGCTAAAATTCCAGTTGAAATTTTTTCAAAGTCCCTTCAAAATTTTCCAATTTTTGTCCCAATTCTTCCCATTCCCATTGAAACTTTTCAAATCCCTCTCAAAATTGTTGAAATTCTCTTGAAGCTTTTAAAATTCTCTCTAGAATTTTCAAAATCCACTTCAACATGTTTACAATTTCACGTCAAAAAATTGCTAAATTCCAGTTGAAATTTCTTCAAAGTCCCTTAAAAGTTTTCCAATTTATGTCCCAATTCTTCCCATTCCCATTGAAACTTTTCAAATCCCTCTCAAAATTGTTGAAATTCTGTTGAAGCTTTTAAAATTCTCTCTAGAATTTTCAAAATCCATGTCCACATGTTTACAATTTCATGACAAAAAATGGCTAAAATTCCAGTTGAAATTTTTTCAAAGTCCCTGAAAAATTTTTCAATTTTTGTCCCAATTCTTCCCATTCCCATTGAAACTTTTCAAATCCCTCTCAAAATTGTTGAAATTCTCTTGAAGCTTTTAAAATTCTCTCTAGAATTTTCAAAATCCATGGCCACATGTTTACAATTTCA
>NW_028115059.1:0-42061 GCF_964273445.1 Streptopelia decaocto
CATTGAAACTTTTCAAATCCCTCTCAAAATTGTTGAATTCTCTTGAAGCTTTTAAAATTCTCTCTAGAATTTTCAAAATCCACTTCAACATGTTTACAATTTCACGTCAAAAAATTGCTAAAATTCCAGTTGAAATTTTTTCAAAGTCCCTTAAAAATTTTCCAATTTTTGTCCCAATTCTTCCCATTCCCATTGAAACTTTTCAAATCCCTCTCCAAATTGTTGAAATTCTGTTGAAGCTTTTAAAATTCTCTCTAGAATTTTCAAAATCCATGTCCACATGTTTACGATTTCACGTCAAAAAATTGCTAAAATTCCAGTTGAAATTTTTTCAAAGTCCCTTAAAAATTTTCCAATTTTTGTCCCAATTCTTCCCATTCCCATTGAAACTTTTCAAATCCCTCTCCAAATTGTTGAAATTCTCTTGAAGCTTTTAAAATTCTCTCTAGAAGTTTCAAAATCCATGTCCACATGTTTACAATTTCACGTCAAAAAATTTCTAAAATTCCAGTTGAAACTTTTTCAAAGTCCCTTAAAATTTTTCCAATTTTTGTCCCAATTCTTCCCATTCCCATTGAAACTTTTCAAATCCCTCTCAAAATTGTTGAAATTCTCTTGAAGCTTTTAAAATTCTCTCTAGAATTTTCAAAATCCATGTCCACATGTTTACAATTTCACGTCAAAAAATTTCTAAAATTCCAGTTGAAATTTTTTCAAAGTCCCTTAAAAATTTTCCAATTTTGTCCCAATTCTTCCCATTCCCATTGAAACTTTTCAAATCCCTCTCCAAATTGTTGAAATTCTGTTGAAGCTTTTAAAATTCTCTCTAGAAGTTTCAAAATCCATGTCCACATGTTTACAATTTCTCGTCAAAAAATTGCTAAAATTCCAGTTGAAATTTTTTCAAAAGTCCCTTAAAAATTTTCCAATTTTTGTCCCAATTCTTCCCATTCCCATTGAAACTTTTCAAATCCCTCTCCAAATTGTTGAAATTCTCTTGAAGCTTTTAAAATTCTCTCTAGAATTTTCAAAATCCATGTCCTCATGTTTACGATTTCACGTCAAAAAATTGCTAAAATTCCAGTTGAAATTTTTTCAAAGTCCCTTAAAAATTTTCCAATTTTTGTCCCAATTCTTCCCATTCCCATTGAAACTTTTCAAATCCCTCTCAAAATTGTTGAAATTCTCTTGAAGCTTTTAAAATTCTCTCTAGAAGTTTCAAAATCCATGTCCACATGTTTACAATTTCACGTCAAAAAAATTGCTAAAATTCCAGTTGAAATTTTTTCAAAGTCCCTTAAAAATTTTCCAATTTTTGTCCCAATTCTTCCCATTCCCATTGAAACTTTTCAAATCCCTCTCAAAATTGTTGAAATTCTCTTGAAGCTTTTAAAATTCTCTCTAGAATTTTCAAAATCCATGTCCACATGTTTACAATTTCACGTCAAAAAATTGCTAAAATTCCAGTTGAAATTTTTCAAAGTCCCTTAAAAATTTTCCAATTTTTGTCCCAATTCTTCCCATTCCCATTGAAACTTTTCAAATCCCTCTCAAAATTGTTGAAATTCTCTTGAAGCTTTTAAAATTCTCTCTAGAAGTTTCAAAATCCATGTCCACATGTTTACAATTTCACGTCAAAAAATTGCTAAAATTCCAGTTGAAATTTTTTCAAAGTCCCTTAAAAATTTTTCCAATTTTTGTCCCAATTCTTCCCATTCCCATTGAAACTTTTCAAATCCCTCTCCAAATTGTTGAAATTCTCTTGAAGCTTTTAAAATTCTCTCTAGAATTTTCAAAATCCATGTCGACATGTTTACAATTTCACGTCAAAAAATTGCTAAAATTCCAGTTGAAATTTTTTCAAAGTCCCTTAAAAAATTTTCCAATTTTTGTCCCAATTCTTCCCATTCCCATTGAAACTTTTCAAATCCCTCTCCAAATTGTTGAAATTCTCTTGAAGCTTTTAAAATTCTCTCTAGAATTTTCAAAATCCATGTCCACATGTTTACAATTTCACGTCAAAAAATTGCTAAAATTCCAGTTGCAATTTTTTCAAAGTCCCTTAAAAATTTTCCATTTTTGTCCCAATTCTTCCCATTCCCATTGAAACTTTTCAAATCCCTCTCCAAATTGTTGAAATTTCTGTTGAAGCTTTTAAAATTCTCTCTAGAATTTTCAAAATCCACTTCAACATGTTTACAATTTCACGTCAGAAAATTGCTAAAATTCCAGTTGAAATTTTTTCAAAGTCCCTTAAAAAATTTCCCTTTTTTGTCCCAATTCTTCCCATTCCCATTGAAACTTTTCAAATCCCTCTCCAAATTGTTGAAATTCTGTTGAAGCTTTTAAAATTCTCTCTAGAATTTTCAAAATCCATGTCCACATGTTTACAATTTCACGTCAAAAAATTGCTAAAATTCCAGTTGAAATTTTTTCAAAGTCCCTTAAAAATTTTCCAATTTTTGTCCCAATTCTTCCCATTCCCATTGAAACTTTTCAAATCCCTCTCAAAATCGTTGAAATTCTCTTGAAGCTTTTAAAATTCTCTCTAGAATTTTCAAAATCCATGTCCACATGTTTACAATTTCACGTCAAAAAATTGCTAAAATTCCAGTTGAAATTTTTAAAAGTCCCTTAAAAATTTTCCAATTTTTGTCCCAATTCTTCCCATTCCCATTGAAACTTTTCAAATCCCTCTCAAAATTGTTGAAATTCTCTTGAAGCTTTTAAAATTCTCTCTAGAATTTTCAAAATCCATGTCCACATGTTTACAATTTCACGTCAAAAAATTGCTAAAATTCCAGTTGCAATTTTTTCCAAAGTCCCTTAAAAATTTTCCAATTTTTGTCCCAATTCTTCCCATTCCCATTGAAACTTTTCAAATCCCTCTCAAAATTGTTGAAATTCTGTTGAAGCTTTTAAAATTCTCTCTAGAATTTTCAAAATCCATGTCCACATGTTTACGATTTCACGTCAAAAAATTGCTAAAATTCCAGTTGAAATTTTTTCAAAGTCCCTTAAAAATTTTCCAATTTTTGTCCCAATTCTTCCCATTCCCATTGAAACTTTTCAAATCCCTCTCAAAATTGTTGAAATTCTCTTGAAGCTTTTAAAATTCTCTCTAGAATTTTCAAAATCCACTTCAACATGTTTACAATTTCACGTCAAAAAATTGCTAAAATTCCAGTTGAAATTTTTTCAAAGTCCCTTAAAAATTTTCCAATTTTTGTCCCAATTCTTCCATTCCCATTGAAACTTTTCAAATCCCTCTCCAAATTGTTGAAATTCTCTTGAAGCTTTTAAAATTCTCTCTAGAATTTTCAAAATCCATGGCCACATCTTTACGATTTCACGTCAAAAATTGCTAAAATTCCAGTTGAAATTTTTTCAAAGTCCCTTAAAAATTTTCCAATTTTTGTCCCAATTCTTCCCATTCCCATTGAAACTTTTCAAATCCCTCTCCAAATTGTTGAAATTCTGTTGAAGCTTTAAAATTCTCTCTAGAAGTTTCAAAATCCATGTCCACATGTTTACAATTTCACGTCAAAAAATTTCTAAAATTCCAGTTGAAACTTTTTCAAAGTCCCTTAAAATTTTTCCAATTTTTGTCCCAATTCTTCCCATTCCCATTGAAACTTTTCAAATCCCTCTCAAAATTGTTGAAATTCTCTTGAAGCTTTTAAAATTCTCTCTAGAATTTTCAAAATCCATGTCCACATGTTTACAATTTCACGTCAAAAAATTGCTAAAATTCCAGTTGAAATTTTTTCAAAGTCCCTTAAAAATTTTCCAATTTTTGTCCCAATTCTTCCCATTCCCATTGAAACTTTTCAAATCCCTCTCCAAATTGTTGAAATTCTGTTGAAGCTTTTAAAATTCTCTCTAGAATTTTCAAAATCCATGTCCACATGTTTACAATTTCACGTCAAAAAATTGCTAAAATTCCAGTTGAAATTTTTTCAAAGTCCCTTAAAAATTTTCCAATTTTTGTCCCAATTCTTCCCATTCCCATTGAAACTTTTCAAATCCCTCTCAAAATCGTTGAAATTCTCTTGAAGCTTTTAAAATTCTCTCTAGAATTTTCAAAATCCATGTCCACATGTTTACAATTTCACGTCAAAAAATTGCTAAAATTCCAGTTGAAATTTTTAAAAGTCCCTTAAAAATTTTCCAATTTTTGTCCCAATTCTTCCCATTCCCATTGAAACTTTTCAAATCCCTCTCAAAATTGTTGAAATTCTCTTGAAGCTTTTAAAATTCTCTCCAGAAGTTTCAAATCCATGTCCACATGTTTACAATTTCACGTCAAAAAATTGCTAAAATTCCAGTTGCAATTTTTTCAAAGTCCCTTAAAAATTTTCCAATTTTTGTCCCAATTCTTCCCATTCCCATTGAAACTTTTCAAATCCCTCTCAAAATTGTTGAAATTCTGTTGAAGCTTTTAAAATTCTCTCTAGAATTTTCAAAATCCATGTCCACATGTTTACGATTTCACGTCAAAAAATTGCTAAAATTCCAGTTGAAATTTTTTCAAAGTCCCTTAAAAATTTTCCAATTTTTGTCCCAATTCTTCCCATTCCCATTGAAACTTTTCAAATCCCTCTCAAATTGTTGAAATTCTCTTGAAGCTTTTAAAATTCTCTCTAGAATTTTCAAAATCCACTTCAACATGTTTACAATTTCACGTCAAAAAATTGCTAAAATTCCAGTTGAAATTTTTTCAAAGTCCCTTAAAAATTTTCCAATTTTTGTCCCAATTCTTCCCATTCCCATTGAAACTTTTCAAATCCCTCTCCAAATTGTTGAAATTCTGTTGAAGCTTTTAAAATTCTCTCTAGAATTTTCAAAATCCATGGCCACATCTTTACGATTTCACGTCAAAAAATTGCTAAAATTCCAGTTGAAATTTTTTCAAAGTCCCTTAAAAATTTTCCAATTTTTGTCCCAATTCTTCCCATTCCATTGAAACTTTTCAAATCCCTCTCCAAATTGTTGAAATTCTGTTGAAGCTTTTAAAATTCTCTCTAGAAGTTTCAAAATCCATGTCCACATGTTTACAATTTCACGTCAAAAAATTTCTAAAATTCCAGTTGAAACTTTTTCAAAGTCCCTTAAAATTTTTCCAATTTTTGTCCCAATTCTTCCCATTCCCATTGAAACTTTTCAAATCCCTCTCAAAATTGTTGAAATTCTCTTGAAGCTTTTAAAATTCTCTCTAGAATTTTCAAAATCCATGTCCACATGTTTACAATTTCACGTCAAAAAATTGCTAAAATTCCAGTTGAAATTTTTTCAAAGTCCCTTAAAAATTTTCCAATTTTTGTCCCAATTCTTCCCATTCCCATTGAAACTTTTCAAATCCCTCTCCAAATTGTTGAAATTCTGTTGAAGCTTTTAAAATTCTCTCTAGAAGTTTCAAAATCCATGTCGACATGTTTACAATTTCTCGTCAAAAAATTGCTAAAATTCCAGTTGAAATTTTTTCAAAGTCCCTTAAAAATTTTCCAATTTTTGTCCCAATTCTTCCCATTCCCATTGAAACTTTTCAAATCCCTCTCCAAATTGTTGAAATTCTCTTGAAGCTTTTAAAATTCTCTCTAGAATTTTCAAAATCCATGTCCTCATGTTTACGATTTCACGTCAAAAAATTGCTAAAATTCCAGTTGAAATTTTTTCAAAGTCCCTTAAAAATTTTCCAATTTTTGTCCCAATTCTTCCCATTCCCATTGAAACTTTTCAAATCCCTCTCAAAATTGTTGAAATTCTCTTGAAGCTTTTAAAATTCTCTCTAGAATTTTCAAAATCCACTTCAACATGTTTACAATTTCACGTCAAAAAATTGCTAAAATTCCAGTTGAAATTTTTTCAAAGTCCCTTAAAAATTTTCCAATTTTTGTCCCAATTCTTCCCATTCCCATTGAAACTTTTCAAATCCCTCTCCAAATTGTTGAAATTCTGTTGAAGCTTTTAAAATTCTCTCTAGAATTTTCAAAATCCATGTCCACATGTTTACGATTTCACGTCAAAAAATTGCTAAAATTCCAGTTGAAATTTTTTCAAAGTCCCTTAAAAATTTTCCAATTTTTGTCCCAATTCTTCCCATTCCCATTGAAACTTTTCAAATCCCTCTCCAAATTGTTGAAATTCTCTTGAAGCTTTTAAAATTCTCTCTAGAAGTTTCAAAATCCATGTCCACATGTTTACAATTTCACGTCAAAAAATTTCTAAAATTCCAGTTGAAACTTTTTCAAAGTCCCTTAAAATTTTTCCAATTTTTGTCCCAATTCTTCCCATTCCCATTGAAACTTTTCAAATCCCTCTCAAAATTGTTGAAATTCTCTTGAAGCTTTTAAAATTCTCTCTAGAATTTTCAAAATCCATGTCCACATGTTTACAATTTCACGTCAAAAAATTTCTAAAATTCCAGTTGAAATTTTTTCAAAGTCCCTTAAAAATTTTCCAATTTTTGTCCCAATTCTTCCCATTCCCATTGAAACTTTTCAAATCCCTCTCCAAATTGTTGAAATTCTGTTGAAGCTTTTAAAATTCTCTCTAGAAGTTTCAAAATCCATGTCCACATGTTTACAATTTCTCGTCAAAAAATTGCTAAAATTCCAGTTGAAATTTTTTCAAAGTCCCTTAAAAATTTTCCAATTTTTGTCCCAATTCTTCCCATTCCCATTGAAACTTTTCAAATCCCTCTCCAAATTGTTGAAATTCTCTTGAAGCTTTTAAAATTCTCTCTAGAATTTTCAAAATCCATGTCCTCATGTTTACGATTTCACGTCAAAAAATTGCTAAAATTCCAGTTGAAATTTTTTCAAAGTCCCTTAAAAATTTTCCAATTTTTGTCCCAATTCTTCCCATTCCCATTGAAACTTTTCAAATCCCTCTCAAAATTGTTGAAATTCTCTTGAAGCTTTTAAAATTCTCTCTAGAAGTTTCAAAATCCATGTCCACATGTTTACAATTTCACGTCAAAAAATTGCTAAAATTCCAGTTGAAATTTTTTCAAAGTCCCTTAAAAATTTTCCAATTTTTGTCCCAATTCTTCCCATTCCCATTGAAACTTTTCAAATCCCTCTCAAAATTGTTGAAATTCTCTTGAAGCTTTTAAAATTCTCTCTAGAATTTTCAAAATCCATGTCCACATGTTTACAATTTCACGTCAAAAAATTGCTAAAATTCCAGTTGAAATTTTTCAAAGTCCCTTAAAAATTTTCCAATTTTTGTCCCAATTCTTCCCATTCCCATTGAAACTTTTCAAATCCCTCTCAAAATTGTTGAAATTCTCTTGAAGCTTTTAAAATTCTCTCTAGAAGTTTCAAAATCCATGTCCACATGTTTACAATTTCACGTCAAAAAATTGCTAAAATTCCAGTTGAAATTTTTTCAAAGTCCCTTAAAAATTTTCCAATTTTTGTCCCAATTCTTCCCATTCCCATTGAAACTTTTCAAATCCCTCTCCAAATTGTTGAAATTCTCTTGAAGCTTTTAAAATTCTCTCTAGAATTTTCAAAATCCATGTCGACATGTTTACAATTTCACGTCAAAAAATTGCTAAAATTCCAGTTGAAATTTTTTCAAAGTCCCTTAAAAATTTTCCAATTTTTGTCCCAATTCTTCCCATTCCCATTGAAACTTTTCAAATCCCTCTCCAAATTGTTGAAATTCTCTTGAAGCTTTTAAAATTCTCTCTAGAATTTTCAAAATCCATGTCCACATGTTTACAATTTCACGTCAAAAAATTGCTAAAATTCCAGTTGCAATTTTTTCAAAGTCCCTTAAAAATTTTCCCATTTTTGTCCCAATTCTTCCCATTCCCATTGAAACTTTTCAAATCCCTCTCCAAATTGTTGAAATTCTGTTGAAGCTTTTAAAATTCTCTCTAGAATTTTCAAAATCCACTTCAACATGTTTACAATTTCACGTCAGAAAATTGCTAAAATTCCAGTTGAAATTTTTTCAAAGTCCCTTAAAAAATTTCCCTTTTTTGTCCCAATTCTTCCCATTCCCATTGAAACTTTTCAAATCCCTCTCCAAATTGTTGAAATTCTGTTGAAGCTTTTAAAATTCTCTCTAGAATTTTCAAAATCCATGTCCACATGTTTACAATTTCACGTCAAAAAATTGCTAAAATTCCAGTTGAAATTTTTTCAAAGTCCCTTAAAAATTTTCCAATTTTTGTCCCAATTCTTCCCATTCCCATTGAAACTTTTCAAATCCCTCTCAAAATCGTTGAAATTCTCTTGAAGCTTTTAAAATTCTCTCTAGAATTTTCAAAATCCATGTCCACATGTTTACAATTTCACGTCAAAAAATTGCTAAAATTCCAGTTGAAATTTTTAAAAGTCCCTTAAAAATTTTCCAATTTTTGTCCCAATTCTTCCCATTCCCATTGAAACTTTTCAAATCCCTCTCAAAATTGTTGAAATTCTCTTGAAGCTTTTAAAATTCTCTCTAGAATTTTCAAAATCCATGTCCACATGTTTACAATTTCACGTCAAAAAATTGCTAAAATTCCAGTTGCAATTTTTTCAAAGTCCCTTAAAAATTTTCCAATTTTTGTCCCAATTCTTCCCATTCCCATTGAAACTTTTCAAATCCCTCTCAAAATTGTTGAAATTCTGTTGAAGCTTTTAAAATTCTCTCTAGAATTTTCAAAATCCATGTCCACATGTTTACGATTTCACGTCAAAAAATTGCTAAAATTCCAGTTGAAATTTTTTCAAAGTCCCTTAAAAATTTTCCAATTTTTGTCCCAATTCTTCCCATTCCCATTGAAACTTTTCAAATCCCTCTCAAAATTGTTGAAATTCTCTTGAAGCTTTTAAAATTCTCTCTAGAATTTTCAAAATCCACTTCAACATGTTTACAATTTCACGTCAAAAAATTGCTAAAATTCCAGTTGAAATTTTTTCAAAGTCCCTTAAAAATTTTCCAATTTTTGTCCCAATTCTTCCCATTCCCATTGAAACTTTTCAAATCCCTCTCCAAATTGTTGAAATTCTCTTGAAGCTTTTAAAATTCTCTCTAGAATTTTCAAAATCCATGGCCACATCTTTACGATTTCACGTCAAAAAATTGCTAAAATTCCAGTTGAAATTTTTTCAAAGTCCCTTAAAAATTTTCCAATTTTTGTCCCAATTCTTCCCATTCCCATTGAAACTTTTCAAATCCCTCTCCAAATTGTTGAAATTCTGTTGAAGCTTTTAAAATTCTCTCTAGAAGTTTCAAAATCCATGTCCACATGTTTACAATTTCACGTCAAAAAATTTCTAAAATTCCAGTTGAAACTTTTTCAAAGTCCCTTAAAATTTTTCCAATTTTTGTCCCAATTCTTCCCATTCCCATTGAAACTTTTCAAATCCCTCTCAAAATTGTTGAAATTCTCTTGAAGCTTTTAAAATTCTCTCTAGAATTTTCAAAATCCATGTCCACATGTTTACAATTTCACGTCAAAAAATTGCTAAAATTCCAGTTGAAATTTTTTCAAAGTCCCTTAAAAATTTTCCAATTTTTGTCCCAATTCTTCCCATTCCCATTGAAACTTTTCAAATCCCTCTCCAAATTGTTGAAATTCTGTTGAAGCTTTTAAAATTCTCTCTAGAATTTTCAAAATCCATGTCCACATGTTTACAATTTCACGTCAAAAAATTGCTAAAATTCCAGTTGAAATTTTTTCAAAGTCCCTTAAAAATTTTCCAATTTTTGTCCCAATTCTTCCCATTCCCATTGAAACTTTTCAAATCCCTCTCAAAATCGTTGAAATTCTCTTGAAGCTTTTAAAATTCTCTCTAGAATTTTCAAAATCCATGTCCACATGTTTACAATTTCACGTCAAAAAATTGCTAAAATTCCAGTTGAAATTTTTAAAAGTCCCTTAAAAATTTTCCAATTTTTGTCCCAATTCTTCCCATTCCCATTGAAACTTTTCAAATCCCTCTCAAAATTGTTGAAATTCTCTTGAAGCTTTTAAAATTCTCTCCAGAAGTTTCAAAATCCATGTCCACATGTTTACAATTTCACGTCAAAAAATTGCTAAAATTCCAGTTGCAATTTTTTCAAAGTCCCTTAAAAATTTTCCAATTTTTGTCCCAATTCTTCCCATTCCCATTGAAACTTTTCAAATCCCTCTCAAAATTGTTGAAATTCTGTTGAAGCTTTTAAAATTCTCTCTAGAATTTTCAAAATCCATGTCCACATGTTTACGATTTCACGTCAAAAAATTGCTAAAATTCCAGTTGAAATTTTTTCAAAGTCCCTTAAAAATTTTCCAATTTTTGTCCCAATTCTTCCCATTCCCATTGAAACTTTTCAAATCCCTCTCAAAATTGTTGAAATTCTCTTGAAGCTTTTAAAATTCTCTCTAGAATTTTCAAAATCCACTTCAACATGTTTACAATTTCACGTCAAAAAATTGCTAAAATTCCAGTTGAAATTTTTTCAAAGTCCCTTAAAAATTTTCCAATTTTTGTCCCAATTCTTCCCATTCCCATTGAAACTTTTCAAATCCCTCTCCAAATTGTTGAAATTCTGTTGAAGCTTTTAAAATTCTCTCTAGAATTTTCAAAATCCATGGCCACATCTTTACGATTTCACGTCAAAAAATTGCTAAAATTCCAGTTGAAATTTTTTCAAAGTCCCTTAAAAATTTTCCAATTTTTGTCCCAATTCTTCCCATTCCCATTGAAACTTTTCAAATCCCTCTCCAAATTGTTGAAATTCTGTTGAAGCTTTTAAAATTCTCTCTAGAAGTTTCAAAATCCATGTCCACATGTTTACAATTTCACGTCAAAAAATTTCTAAAATTCCAGTTGAAACTTTTTCAAAGTCCCTTAAAATTTTTCCAATTTTTGTCCCAATTCTTCCCATTCCCATTGAAACTTTTCAAATCCCTCTCAAAATTGTTGAAATTCTCTTGAAGCTTTTAAAATTCTCTCTAGAATTTTCAAAATCCATGTCCACATGTTTACAATTTCACGTCAAAAAATTTCTAAAATTCCAGTTGAAATTTTTTCAAAGTCCCTTAAAAATTTTCCAATTTTTGTCCCAATTCTTCCCATTCCCATTGAAACTTTTCAAATCCCTCTCCAAATTGTTGAAATTCTGTTGAAGCTTTTAAAATTCTCTCTAGAAGTTTCAAAATCCATGTCGACATGTTTACAATTTCTCGTCAAAAAATTGCTAAAATTCCAGTTGAAATTTTTTCAAAGTCCCTTAAAAATTTTCCAATTTTTGTCCCAATTCTTCCCATTCCCATTGAAACTTTTCAAATCCCTCTCCAAATTGTTGAAATTCTCTTGAAGCTTTTAAAATTCTCTCTAGAATTTTCAAAATCCATGTCCTCATGTTTACGATTTCACGTCAAAAAATTGCTAAAATTCCAGTTGAAATTTTTTCAAAGTCCCTTAAAAATTTTCCAATTTTTGTCCCAATTCTTCCCATTCCCATTGAAACTTTTCAAATCCCTCTCAAAATTGTTGAAATTCTCTTGAAGCTTTTAAAATTCTCTCTAGAAGTTTCAAAATCCATGTCCACATGTTTACAATTTCACGTCAAAAAATTGCTAAAATTCCAGTTGAAATTTTTTCAAAGTCCCTTAAAAATTTTCCAATTTTTGTCCCAATTCTTCCCATTCCCATTGAAACTTTTCAAATCCCTCTCAAAATCGTTGAAATTCTCTTGAAGCTTTTAAAATTCTCTCTAGAATTTTCAAAATCCATGTCCACATGTTTACAATTTCACGTCAAAAAATTGCTAAAATTCCAGTTGAAATTTTTTCAAAGTCCCTTAAAAATTTTCCAATTTTTGTCCCAATTCTTCCCATTCCCATTGAAACTTTTCAAATCCCTCTCCAAATTGTTGAAATTCTCTTGAAGCTTTTAAAATTCTCTCTAGAATTTTCAAAATCCATGTCCACATGTTTACGATTTCACGTCAAAAAATTGCTAAAATTCCAGTTGAAATTTTTTCAAAGTCCCTTAAAAATTTTCCAATTTTTGTCCCAATTCTTCCCATTCCATTGAAACTTTTCAAATCCCTCTCCAAATTGTTGAAATTCTCTTGAAGCTTTTAAAATTCTCTCTAGAAGTTTCAAAATCCATGTCCACATGTTTACAATTTCACGTCAAAAAATTGCTAAAATTCCAGTTGAAATTTTTTCAAAGTCCCTTAAAAATTTTCCAATTTTTGTCCCAATTCTTCCCATTCCCATTGAAACTTTTCAAATCCCTCTCCAAATTGTTGAAATTCTGTTGAAGCTTTTAAAATTCTCTCTAGAATTTTCAAAATCCATGTCGACATGTTTACAATTTCACGTCAAAAAATTGCTAAAATTCCAGTTGAAATTTTTTCAAAGTCCCTTAAAAATTTTCCAATTTTTGTCCCAATTCTTCCCATTCCCATTGAAACTTTTCAAATCCCTCTCCAAATTGTTGAAATTCTCTTGAAGCTTTTAAAATTCTCTCTAGAATTTTCAAAATCCATGTCCACATGTTTACAATTTCACGTCAAAAATTGCTAAAATTCCAGTTGCAATTTTTTCAAAGTCCCTTAAAAATTTTCCAATTTTTGTCCCAATTCTTCCCATTCCCATTGAAACTTTTCAAATCCCTCTCCAAATTGTTGAAATTCTGTTGAAGCTTTTAAAATTCTCTCTAGAATTTTCAAAATCCACTTCAACATGTTTACAATTTCACGTCAAAAAATGGCTAAAATTCCAGTTGAAATTTTTTCAAAGTCCCTTAAAAATTTTCCAATTTTTGTCCCAATTCTTCCCATTCCCATTGAAACTTTTCAAATCCCTCTCAAAATTGTTGAAATTCTCTTGAAGCTTTTAAAATTCTCTAGAATTTTCAAAATCCATGTCCACATGTTTACAATTTCACGTCAAAAAATTGCTAAAATTCCAGTTGAAATTTTTTCAAAGTCCCTTAAAAATTTTCCAATTTTTGTCCCAATTCTTCCCATTCCCATTGAAACTTTTCAAATCCCTCTCCAAATTGTTGAAATTCTGTTGAAGCTTTTAAAATTCTCTCTAGAATTTTAAAAATCCATGTCCACATGTTTACGATTTCACGTCAAAAAATTGCTAAAATTCCAGTTGAAATTTTTTCAAAGTCCCTTAAAAATTTTCCAATTTTTGTCCCAATTCTTCCCATTCCCATTGAAACTTTTCAAATCCCTCTCCAAATTGTTGAAATTCTGTTGAAGCTTTTAAAATTCTCTCTAGAAGTTTCAAAATCCATGTCCACATGTTTACAATTTCACGTCCAAATTGCTAAAATTCCAGTTGAAATTTTTTCAAAGTCCCTTAAAATTTTTCCAATTTTTGTCCCAATTCTTCCCATTCCCATTGAAACTTTTCAAATCCCTCTCCAAATTGTTGAAATTCTGTTGAAGCTTTTAAAATTCCCTCTAGAATTTTCAAAATCCATGTCCACATGTTTACAATTTCACGTCAAAAAATTGCTAAAATTCCAGTTGAAATTTTTTCAAAGTCCCTTAAAAATTTTCCAATTTTTGTCCCAATTCTTCCCATTCCCATTGAAACTTTTCAAATCCCTCTCAAAATTGTTGAAATTCTCTTGAAGCTTTTAAAATTCTCTCTAGAATTTTCAAAATCCATGTCCACATGTTTACAATTTCACGTCAAAAAATTGCTAAAATTCCAGTTGAAATTTTTTCAAAGTCCCTTAAAAATTTTCCAATTTTTGTCCCAATTCTTCCCATTCCCATTGAAACTTTTCAAATCCCTCTCCAAATTGTTGAAATTCTCTTGAAGCTTTTAAAATTCTCTCTAGAATTTTCAAAATCCATGTCCACGTTTACAATTTCACGTCAAAAAATGGCTAAAATTCCAGTTGAAATTTTTTAACAAAGTCCCTTAAAAATTTTCCAATTTTTGTCCCAATTCTTCCCATTCCCATTGAAACTTTTCAAATCCCTCTCAAAATTGTTGAAATTCTGTTGAAGCTTTTAAAATTCTCTCTAGAATTTTCAAAATCCATGTCCACATGTTTACAATTTCACGTCAAAAAATTGCTAAAATTCCAGTTGAAATTTTTTCAAAGTCCCTTAAATATTTTCCAATTTTTGTCCCAATTCTTCCCATTCCCATTGAAACTTTTCAAATCCCTCTCAAAATTGTTGAAATTCTGTTGAAGCTTTTAAAATTCTCTCTAGAATTTTCAAAATCCATGTCCACATGTTTACAATTTCTCGTCAAAAAATTGCTAAAATTCCAGTTGAAATTTTTTCAAAGTCCCTTAAAAATTTTCCAATTTTTGTCCCAATTCTTCCCATTCCCATTGAAACTTTTCAAATCCCTCTCCAAATTGTTGAAATTCTCTTGAAGCTTTTAAAATTCTCTCTAGAATTTTCAAAATCCATGTCCACGTTTACAATTTCACGTCAAAAAATGGCTAAAATTCCAGTTGAAATTTTTTCAAAGTCCCTTAAAATTTTTCCAATTTTTGTCCCAATTCTTCCCATTCCCATTGAAACTTTTCAAATCCCTCTCAAAATTGTTGAAATTCTGTTGAAGCTTTTAAAATTCTCTCTAGAAGTTTCAAAATCCATGTCCACATGTTTACAATTTCACGTCAAAAAATTGCTAAAATTCCAGTTGAAATTTTTTCAAAGTCCCTTAAATATTTTCCAATTTTTGTCCCAATTCTTCCCATTCCCATTGAAACTTTTCAAATCCCTCTCAAAATTGTTGAAATTCTCTTGAAGCTTTTAAAATTCTCTCTAGAATTTTCAAAATCCATGTCCACATGTTTACAATTTCTCGTCAAAAAATTGCTAAAATTCCAGTTGAAATTTTTTCAAAGTCCCTTAAAAAATTTTCCAATTTTTGTCCCAATTCTTCCCATTCCCATTGAAACTTTTCAAATCCCTCTCCAAATTGTTGAAATTCTGTTGAAGCTTTTAAAATTCTCTCTAGAATTTTCAAAATCCATGTCCACATGTTTACAATTTCACGTCAAAAAATTGCTAAAATTCCAGTTGAAATTTTTTCAAAGTCCCTTAAAAATTTTCCAATTTTTGTCCCAATTCTTCCCATTCCCATTGAAACTTTTCAAATCCCTCTCAAAATTGTTGAAATTCTCTTGAAGCTTTTAAAATTCTCTCTAGAATTTTCAAAATCCATGTCCACATGTTTACAATTTCACGTCAAAAAATTGCTAAAATTCCAGTTGAAATTTTTTCAAAGTCCCTTAAAAATTTTCCAATTTTTGTCCCAATTCTTCCCATTCCCATTGAAACTTTTCAAATCCCTCTCAAAATTGTTGAAATTCTGTTGAAGCTTTTAAAATTCTCTCTAGAATTTTCAAAATCCATGTCCACATGTTTACAATTTCACGTCTAAAAATTGCTAAAATTCCAGTTGAAATTTTTTCAAAGTCCCTTAAAAATTTTCCAATTTTTGTCCCAATTCTTCCCATTCCCATTGAAACTTTTCAAATCCCTCTCCAAATTGTTGAAATTCTGTTGAAGCTTTTAAAATTCTCTCTAGAATTTTCAAAATCCATGTCCACATGTTTACAATTTCACGTCCAAATTGCTAAAATTCCAATTAAAATTTTTCAAAGTCCCTTAAAAATTTTCCCATTTTTGTCCCAATTCTTCCCATTCCCATTGAAACTTTTCAAATCCCTCTCCAAATTGTTGAAATTCTCTTGAAGCTTTTAAAATTCTCTCTAGAATTTTCAAAATCCATGTCCACATGTTTACAATTTCATGTCAAAAAATTGCTAAAATTCCAGTTGAAATTTTTTCAAAGTCCCTTAAAAAATTTCCCTTTTTTGTCCCAATTCTTCCCATTCCCATTGAAACTTTTCAAATCCCTCTCAAAATTGTTGAAATTCTGTTGAAGCTTTTAAAATTCTCTCTAGAATTTTCAAAATCCATGTCCACGTTTACAATTTCACGTCAAAAAATTGCTAAAATTCCAGTTGAAATTTTTTCAAAGTCCCTTAAAAATTTTCCAATTTTTGTCCCAATTCTTCCCATTCCCATTGAAACTTTTCAAATCCCTCTCAAAATTGTTGAAATTCTCTTGAAGCTTTTAAAATTCTCTCTAGAATTTTCAAAATCCACTTCAACATGTTTACGATTTCACGTCAAAAAATTGCTAAAATTCCAGTTGAAATTTTTTCAAAGTCCCTTAAAAATTTTCCCATTTTTGTCCCAATTCTTCCCATTCCCATTGAACTTTTCAAATCCCTCTCAAAATTGTTGAAATTCTCTTGAAGCTTTTAAAATTCTCTCTAGAATTTTCAAAATCCATGTCCACATGTTTACAATTTCACGTCAAAAAATTGCTAAAATTCCAGTTGAAATTTTTTCAAAGTCCCTTAAAAATTTTCCAATTTTTGTCCCAATTCTTCCCATTCCCATTGAAACTTTTCAAATCCCTCTCAAAATTGTTGAAATTCTGTTGAAGCTTTTAAAATTCTCTCTAGAATTTTCAAAATCCACTTCAACATGTTTACGATTTCACGTCAAAAAATTGCTAAAATTCCAGTTGAAATTTTTTCAAAGTCCCTGAAAAATTTTCCAATTTTTGTCCCAATTCTTCCCATTCCCATTGAAACTTTCAAATCCCTCTCAAAATTGTTGAAATTCTCTTGAAGCTTTTAAAATTCTCTCTAGAATTTTCAAAATCCACTTCAACATGTTTACGATTTCACGTCAAAAATTGCTAAAATTCCAGTTGAAATTTTTTCAAAGTCCCTTAAAAATTTTCCAATTTTTGTCCCAATTCTTCCCATTCCCATTGAAACTTTTCAAATCCCTCTCCAAATTGTTGAAATTCTCTTGAAGCTTTTAAAATTCTCTCTAGAAGTTTCAAAATCCATGTCCACATGTTTACAATTTCACGTCAAAAAATTGCTAAAATTCCAGTTGCAATTTTTTCAAAGTCCCTTAAAAATTTTCCAATTTTTGTCCCCAATTCTTCCCATTCCCATTGAAACTTTTCAAATCCCTCTCAAAATTGTTGAAATTCTCTTGAAGCTTTTAAAATTCTCTCTAGAATTTTCAAAATCCATGTCCACATGTTTACAATTTCACGTCAAAAATTGCTAAAATTCCAGTTGAAATTTTTTCAAAGTCCCTTAAAAATTTTCCAATTTTTGTCCCAATTCTTCCCATTCCCATTGAAACTTTTCAAATCCCTCTCAAAATTGTTGAAATTCTCTTGAAGCTTTTAAAATTCTCTCTAGAATTTTCAAAATCCATGTCCACATGTTTACGATTTCACGTCAAAAAATTGCTAAAATTCCAGTTGAAATTTTTTCAAAGTCCCTTAAAAATTTTCCAATTTTTGTCCCAATTCTTCCCATTCCCATTGAAACTTTTCAAATCCCTCTCAAAATTGTTGAAATTCTGTTGAAGCTTTTAAAATTCTCTCTAGAATTTTCAAAATCCATGTCCACATGTTTACAATTTCACGTCAAAAAATTGCTAAAATTCCAGTTGAAATTTTTTCAAAGTCCCTTAAATATTTTCCAATTTTTGTCCCAATTCTTCCCATTCCCATTGAAACTTTTCAAATCCCTCTCAAAATTGTTGAAATTCTGTTGAAGCTTTTAAAATTCTCTCTAGAATTTTCAAAATCCACTTCAACATGTTTACAATTTCACGTCAAAAAATTGCTAAAATTCCAGTTGAAATTTTTTCAAAGTCCCTTAAAAATTTTCCAATTTTTGTCCCAATTCTTCCCATTCCCATTGAAACTTTTCAAATCCCTCTCCAAATTGTTGAAATTCTGTTGAAGCTTTTAAAATTCTCTCTAGAATTTTCAAAATCCATGTCGACATGTTTACAATTTCACGTCAAAAAATTGCTAAAATTCCAGTTGAAATTTTTTCAAAGTCCCTTAAAATTTTCCAATTTTTTCCCAATTCTTCCCATTCCCATTGAAACTTTTCAAATCCCTCTCAAAATTGTTGAAATTCTCTTGAAGCTTTTAAAATTCTCTCTAGAATTTTCAAAATCCATGTCCACATGTTTACAATTTCACGTCAAAAAATTGCTAAAATTCCAGTTGCAATTTTTTCAAAGTCCCTTAAAAATTTTCCAATTTTTGTCCCAATTCTTCCCATTCCCATTGAAACTTTTCAAATCCCTCTCAAAATTGTTGAAATTCTGTTGAAGCTTTTAAAATTCTCTAGAATTTTCAAAATCCATGTCCACATGTTTACAATTTCACGTCAAAAAATTGCTAAAATTCCAGTTGCAATTTTTTCAAAGTCCCTTAAAAATTTTCCAATTTTTGTCCCAATTCTTCCCATTCCCATTGAAACTTTTCAAATCCCTCTCCAAATTGTTGAAATTCTGTTGAAGCTTTTAAAATTCTCTCTAGAATTTTCAAAATCCATGGCCACATCTTTACGATTTCACGTCAAAAAAATTGCTAAAATTCCAGTTGAAATTTTTCAAAGTCCCTTAAAAATTTTCCAATTTTTGTCCCAATTCTTCCCATTCCCATTGAAACTTTTCAAATCCCTCTCCAAATTGTTGAAATTCTGTTGAAGCTTTTAAATTCTCTCTAGAAGTTTCAAAATCCATGTCCACATGTTTACAATTTCACGTCAAAAAATTGCTAAAATTCCAGTTGAAATTTTTCAAAGTCCCTTAAAATTTTTCCAATTTTTGTCCCAATTCTTCCCATTCCCATTGAAACTTTTCAAATCCCTCTCAAAATTGTTGAAATTCTCTTGAAGCTTTTAAAATTCTCTCTAGAATTTTCAAAATCCATGTCCACATGTTTACAATTTCACGTCAAAAAATTGCTAAAATTCCAGTTGAAATTTTTTCAAAGTCCCTTAAAAATTTTCCAATTTTTGTCCCAATTCTTCCCATTCCCATTGAAACTTTTCAAATCCCTCTCAAAATTGTTGAAATTCTGTTGAAGCTTTTAAAATTCTCTCTAGAAGTTTCAAAATCCACGTCCACATGTTTACAATTTCACGTAAAAAAATTGCTAAAATTCCAGTTGCAATTTTTTCAAAGTCCCTTAAAAATTTTCCAATTTTTGTCCCAATTCTTCCCATTCCCATTGAAACTTTTCAAATCCCTCTCAAAATTGTTGAAATTCTCTTGAAGCTTTTAAAATTCTCTCTAGAATTTTCAAAATCCATGTCCACATGTTTACAATTTCACGTCAAAAAATTGCTAAAATTCCAGTTGCAATTTTTTCAAAGTCCCTTAAAAATTTTCCAATTTTTGTCCCAATTCTTCCCATTCCCATTGAAACTTTTCAAATCCCTCTCCAAATTGTTGAAATTCTGTTGAAGCTTTTAAAATTCTCTAGAATTTTGAAAATCCATGTCCACATGTTTACAATTTCACGTCAAAAAATTGCTAAAATTCCAGTTGCAATTTTTCAAAGTCCCTTAAAAATTTTCCAATTTTTGTCCCAATTCTTCCCATTCCCATTGAAACTTTTCAAATCCCTCTCAAAATTGTTGAAATTCTGTTGAAGCTTTTAAAATTCTCTCTAGAATTTTCAAAATCCATGTCCACATGTTTACAATTTCACGTCAAAAAATTGCTAAAATTCCAGTTGCAATTTTTTCAAAGTCCCTTAAAAATTTTCCAATTTTTGTCCCAATTCTTCCCATTCCCATTGAAACTTTTCAAATCCCTCTCAAAATTGTTGAAATTCTCTTGAAGCTTTTAAAATTCTCTAGAATTTTCAAAATCCATGTCCACATGTTTACAATTTCACGTCAAAAAATTGCTAAAATTCCAGTTGAAATTTTTTCAAAGTCCCTTAAAAATTTCCAATTTTTGTCCCAATTCTTCCCATTCCCATTGAAACTTTTCAAATCCCTCTCCAAATTGTTGAAATTCTGTTGAAGCTTTTAAAATTCTCTCTAGAATTTTCAAAATCCATGGCCACATCTTTACGATTTCACGTCAAAAAATTGCTAAAATTCCAGTTGAAATTTTTTCAAAGTCCCTTAAAAATTTTCCAATTTTTGTCCCAATTCTTCCCATTCCCATTGAAACTTTTCAAATCCCTCTCCAAATTGTTGAAATTCTGTTGAAGCTTTTAAAATTCTCTCTAGAAGTTTCAAAATCCATGTCCACATGTTTACAATTTCACGTCAAAAAATTTCTAAAATTCCAGTTGAAATTTTTTCAAAGTCCCTTAAAATTTTTCCAATTTTTGTCCCAATTCTTCCCATTCCCATTGAAACTTTTCAAATCCCTCTCCAAATTGTTGAAATTCTCTTGAAGCTTTTAAAATTCTCTCTAGAAGTTTCAAAATCCATGTCCACATGTTTACAATTTCACGTCAAAAAATTGCTAAAATTCCAGTTGAAATTTTTTCAAAGTCCCTTAAAAATTTTCCAATTTTTGTCCCAATTCTTCCCATTCCCATTGAAACTTTTCAAATCCCTCTCAAAATTGTTGAAATTCTGTTGAAGCTTTTAAAATTCTCTCTAGAAGTTTCAAAATCCATGTCCACATGTTTACAATTTCACGTAAAAAAATTGCTAAAATTCCAGTTGAAATTTTTTCAAAGTCCCTTAAAAATTTTCCAATTTTTGTCCCAATTCTTCCCATTCCCATTGAAACTTTTCAAATCCCTCTCAAAATTGTTGAAATTCTCTTGAAGCTTTTAAAATTCTCTCTAGAATTTTCAAAATCCATGTCCACATGTTTACAATTTCACGTCAAAAATTGCTAAAATTCCAGTTGCAATTTTTTCAAAGTCCCTTAAAAATTTCCAATTTTTGTCCCAATTCTTCCCATTCCCATTGAAACTTTTCAAATCCCTCTCAAATTGTTGAAATTCTGTTGAAGCTTTTAAAATTCTCTAGAATTTTCAAAATCCATGTCCACATGTTTACAATTTCACGTCAAAAAATTGCTAAAATTCCAGTTGCAATTTTTAAAAGTCCCTTAAAAATTTTCCAATTTTTGTCCCAATTCTTCCCATTCCCATTGAAACTTTTCAAATCCCTCTCCAAATTGTTGAAATTCTGTTGAAGCTTTTAAAATTCTCTCTAGAATTTTCAAAATCCATGTCCACATGTTTACAATTTCACGTCAAAAAATTGCTAAAATTCCAGTTGCAATTTTTTCAAAGTCCCTTAAAATTTTTCCAATTTTTGTCCCAATTCTTCCCATTCCCATTGAAACTTTTCAAATCCCTCTCAAAATTGTTGAAATTCTGTTGAAGCTTTTAAAATTCTCTCTAGAATTTTCAAAATCCATGTCCACATGTTTACAATTTCACATAAAAAATTGCTAAAATTCCAGTTGAAATTTTTTCAAAGTCCCTTAAAAATTTTCCAATTTTTGTCCCAATTCTTCCCATTCCCATTGAAACTTTTCAAATCCCTCTCCAAAATTGTTGAAATTCTGTTGAAGCTTTTAAAATTCTCTCTAGAAGTTTCAAAATCCATGTCCACATGTTTACAATTTCACGTAAAAAATTGCTAAAATTCCAGTTGCAATTTTTTCAAAGTCCCTTAAAAATTTTCCAATTTTTGTCCCAATTCTTCCCATTCCCATTGAAACTTTTCAAATCCCTCTCCAAATTGTTGAAATTCTCTTGAAGCTTTTAAAATTCTCTCTAGAATTTTCAAAATCCATGTCCTCATGTTTACGATTTCACGTCAAAAAATTGCTAAAATTCCAGTTGAAATTTTTTCAAAGTCCCTTAAAAATTTTCCAATTTTTGTCCCAATTCTTCCCATTCCCATTGAAACTTTTCAAATCCCTCTCAAAATTGTTGAAATTCTGTTGAAGCTTTTAAAATTCTCTCTAGAATTTTCAAAATCCACTTCCACATGTTTACAATTTCACGTCAAAAAATGGCTATAATTCCAGTTGAAATTTTTTCAAAGTCCCTTAAAAATTTTCCAATTTTTGTCCCAATTCTTCCCATTCCCATTGAAACTTTTCAAATCCCTCTCAAAATTGTTGAAATTCTCTTGAAGCTTTTAAAATTCTCTCTAGAAGTTTCAAAATCCATGTCCACATGTTTACAATTTCACGTCAAAAAATTGCTAAAATTCCAGTTGAAATTTTTTCAAAGTCCCTTAAAAATTTTCCAATTTTTGTCCCAATTCTTCCCATTCCCATTGAAACTTTTCAAATCCCTCTCAAATTGTTGAAATTCTCTTGAAGCTTTTAAAATTCTCTCTAGAATTTTCAAAATCCATGTCCTCATGTTTACGATTTCACGTCAAAAAATTGCTAAAATTCCAGTTGAAATTTTTTCAAAGTCCCTGAAAAATTTTCCAATTTTTGTCCCAATTCTTCCCATTCCCATTGAAACTTTTCAAATCCCTCTCCAAATTGTTGAAATTCTCTTGAAGCTTTTAAAATTCTCTCTAGAAGTTTCAAAATCCATGTCCACATGTTTACAATTTCACGTCAAAAAATTGCTAAAATTCCAGTTGAAATTTTTTCAAAGTCCCTTAAATATTTTCCAATTTTTGTCCCAATTCTTCCCATTCCCATTGAAACTTTTCAAATCCCTCTCCAAATTTGTTGAAATTCTGTTGAAGCTTTTAAAATTCTCTCTAGAATTTTCAAAATCCATGTCCACATGTTTACAATTTCACGTCAAAAAATTGCTAAAATTCCAGTTGAAATTTTTTCAAAGTCCC
Organism: Streptopelia decaocto; assembly: GCF_964273445.1. Lineage (NCBI taxonomy): Eukaryota > Metazoa > Chordata > Aves > Columbiformes > Columbidae > Streptopelia > Streptopelia decaocto. The sequence goes on from NW_028115059.1 coordinate 22,647, forward strand.
TTAAAATTTTCCAATTTTTGTCCCAATTCTTCCCATTCCCATTGAAACTTTTCAAATCCCTCTCCAAATTGTTGAAATTCTGTTGAAGCTTTTAAAATTCTCTCTAGAAGTTTCAAAATCCATGTCCACATGTTTACAATTTCACGTCAAAAAATTGCTAAAATTCCAGTTGAAATTTTTTCAAAGTCCCTTAAAAATTTTCCAATTTTTGTCCCAATTCTTCCCATTCCCATTGAAACTTTTCAAATCCCTCTCCAAATTGTTGAAATTCTGTTGAAGCTTTTAAAATTCTCTCTAGAAGTTTCAAAATCCATGTCCACATGTTTACAATTTCACGTAAAAAAATTGCTAAAATTCCAGTTGAAATTTTTTCAAAGTCCCTTAAAAATTTTCCAATTTTTGTCCCAATTCTTCCCATTCCCATTGAAACTTTTCAAATCCCTCTCCAAATTGTTGAAATTCTGTTGAAGCTTTTAAAATTCTCTCTAGAATTTTCAAAATCCATGTCCTCATGTTTACGATTTCACGTCAAAAAATTGCTAAAATTCCAGTTGCAATTTTTTCAAAGTCCCTTAAAAATTTTCCAATTTTTGTCCCAATTCTTCCCATTCCCATTGAAACTTTTCAAATCCCTCTCAAAATTGTTGAAATTCTCTTGAAGCTTTTAAAATTCTCTCTAGAAGTTTCAAAATCCATGTCCACATGTTTACAATTTCACGTCAAAAATTGCTAAAATTCCAGTTGAAATTTTTTCAAAGTCCCTTAAAATTTTCCAATTTTTGTCCCAATTCTTCCCATTCCCATTGAAACTTTTCAAATCCCTCTCAAAATTGTTGAAATTCTCTTGAAGCTTTTAAAATTCTCTCTAGAATTTTCAAAATCCATGTCCACATGTTTACGATTTCACGTCAAAAAATTGCTAAAATTCCAGTTGAAATTTTTTCAAAGTCCCTTAAATATTTTCCAATTTTTGTCCCAATTCTTCCCATTCCCATTGAAACTTTTCAAATCCCTCTCCAAATTGTTGAAATTCTCTTGAAGCTTTTAAAATTCTCTCTAGAATTTTCAAAATCCATGTCCTCATGTTTACAATTTCACGTCAAAAAATTGCTAAAATTCCAGTTGAAATTTTTTCAAAGTCCCTTAAAAATTTTCCAATTTTTGTCCCAATTCTTCCCATTCCCATTGAAACTTTTCAAATCCCTCTCCAAATTGTTGAAATTCTGTTGAAGCTTTTAAAATTCTCTCTAGAATTTTCAAAATCCATGTCGACATGTTTACAATTTCACGTCAAAAAATTGCTAAAATTCCAGTTGAAATTTTTTCAAAGTCCCTTAAAAATTTTCCAATTTTTGTCCCAATTCTTCCCATTCCCATTGAAACTTTTCAAATCCCTCTCCAAATTGTTGAAATTCTCTTGAAGCTTTTAAAATTCTCTCTAGAAGTTTCAAAATCCATGTCCACATGTTTACAATTTCACGTCAAAAAATTGCTAAAATTCCAGTTGCAATTTTTTTCAAAGTCCCTTAAAAATTTTCCAATTTTTGTCCCAATTCTTCCCATTCCCATTGAAACTTTTCAAATCCCTCTCCAAATTGTTGAAATTCTGTTGAAGCTTTTAAAATTCTCTCTAGAATTTTCAAAATCCATGTCCTCATGTTTACGATTTCACGTCAAAAAATTGCTAAAATTCCAGTTGCAATTTTTTCAAAGTCCCTTAAAAATTTTCCAATTTTTGTCCCAATTCTTCCCATTCCCATTGAAACTTTTCAAATCCCTCTCAAAATTGTTGAAATTCTCTTGAAGCTTTTAAAATTCTCTCTAGAATTTTCAAAATCCATGTCCACATGTTTACGATTTCACGTCAAAAAATTGCTAAAATTCCAGTTGAAATTTTTTCAAAGTCCCTTAAATATTTTCCAATTTTTGTCCCAATTCTTCCCATTCCCATTGAAACTTTTCAAATCCCTCTCCAAATTGTTGAAATTCTCTTGAAGCTTTTAAAATTCTCTCTAGAATTTTCAAAATCCATGTCCTCATGTTTACAATTTCACGTCAAAAAATTGCTAAAATTCCAGTTGAAATTTTTTCAAAGTCCCTTAAAAATTTTCCAATTTTTGTCCCAATTCTTCCCATTCCCATTGAAACTTTTCAAATCCCTCTCCAAATTGTTGAAATTCTGTTGAAGCTTTTAAAATTCTCTCTAGAATTTTCAAAATCCATGTCGACATGTTTACAATTTCACGTCAAAAAATTGCTAAAATTCCAGTTGAAATTTTTTCAAAGTCCCTTAAAAATTTTCCAATTTTTGTCCCAATTCTTCCCATTCCCATTGAAACTTTTCAAATCCCTCTCCAAATTGTTGAAATTCTCTTGAAGCTTTTAAAATTCTCTCTAGAAGTTTCAAAATCCATGTCCACATGTTTACAATTTCACGTCAAAAAATTGCTAAAATTCCAGTTGCAATTTTTTCAAAGTCCCTTAAAAATTTTCCAATTTTTGTCCCAATTCTTCCCATTCCCATTGAAACTTTTCAAATCCCTCTCCAAATTGTTGAAATTCTGTTGAAGCTTTTAAAATTCTCTCTAGAATTTTCAAAATCCATGTCCTCATGTTTACGATTTCACGTCAAAAAATTGCTAAAATTCCAGTTGCAATTTTTTCAAAGTCCCTTAAAAATTTTCCAATTTTTGTCCCAATTCTTCCCATTCCCATTGAAACTTTTCAAATCCCTCTCAAAATTGTTGAAATTCTCTTGAAGCTTTTAAAATTCTCTCTAGAAGTTTCAAAATCCATGTCCACATGTTTACAATTTCACGTCAAAAAATTGCTAAAATTCCAGTTGCAATTTTTTCAAAGTCCCTTAAAAATTTTCCAATTTTTGTCCCAATTCTTCCCATTCCCATTGAAAACTTTTCAAATCCCTCTCCAAATTGTTGAAATTCTCTTGAAGCTTTTAAAATTCTCTCTAGAATTTTCAAAATCCATGTCCACATGTTTACAATTTCACGTCAAAAAATTGCTAAAATTCCAGTTGAAATTTTTTCAAAGTCCCTTAAAAATTTTCCAATTTTTGTCCCAATTCTTCCCATTCCCATTGAAACTTTTCAAATCCCTCTCCAAATTGTTGAAATTCTCTTGAAGCTTTTAAAATTCTCTCTAGAATTTTCAAAATCCATGTCCACATGTTTACGATTTCACGTCAAAAAATTGCTAAAATTCCAGTTGAAATTTTTTCAAAGTCCCTTAAATATTTTCCAATTTTTGTCCCAATTCTTCCCATTCCCATTGAAACTTTTCAAATCCCTCTCCAAATTGTTGAAATTCTCTGAAGCTTTTAAAATTCTCTCTAGAATTTTCAAAATCCATGTCCTCATGTTTACAATTTCACGTCAAAAAATTGCTAAAATTCCAGTTGAAATTTTTTCAAAGTCCCTTAAAAATTTTCCAATTTTTGTCCCAATTCTTCCCATTCCCATTGAAACTTTTCAAATCCCTCTCCAAATTGTTGAAATTCTGTTGAAGCTTTTAAAATTCTCTCTAGAATTTTCAAAATCCATGTCGACATGTTTACAATTTCACGTCAAAAAATTGCTAAAATTCCAGTTGAAATTTTTTCAAAGTCCCTTAAAAATTTTCCAATTTTTGTCCCAATTCTTCCCATTCCCATTGAAACTTTTCAAATCCCTCTCAAAATTGTTGAAATTCTCTTGAAGCTTTTAAAATTCTCTCTAGAATTTTCAAAATCCATGTCCACATGTTTACAATTTCACGTCAAAAAATGGCTAAAATTCCAGTTGAAATTTTTTCAAAGTCCCTTAAAAATTTTCCAATTTTTGTCCCAATTCTTCCCATTCCCATTGAAACTTTTCAAATCCCTCTCAAAATTGTTGAAATTCTCTTGAAGCTTTTAAAATTCTCTCTAGAATTTTCAAAATCCACTTCAACATGTTTACAATTTCACGTCAAAAAATGGCTAAAATTCCAGTTGAAATTTTTTCAAAGTCCCTTAAAAATTTTCCAATTTTTGTCCCAATTCTTCCCATTCCCATTGAAACTTTTCAAAATCCCTCTCAAAATTGTTGAAATTCTCTTGAAGCTTTTAAAATTCTCTAGAATTTTCAAAATCCATGTCCACATGTTTACAATTTCACGTCAAAAAATTGCTAAAATTCCAGTTGCAATTTTTTCAAAGTCCCTTAAAAATTTTCCAATTTTTGTCCCAATTCTTCCCATTCCCATTGAAACTTTTCAAATCCCTCTCAAAATTGTTGAAATTCTGTTGAAGCTTTTAAAATTCTCTCTAGAATTTTCAAAATCCACTTCAACATGTTTACAATTTCACGTCAAAAAATTGCTAAAATTCCAGTTGAAATTTTTTCAAAGTCCCTTAAAAATTTTCCAATTTTTGTCCCAATTCTTCCCATTCCCATTGAAACTTTTCAAATCCCTCTCAAAATTGTTGAAATTCTCTTGAAGCTTTTAAAATTCTCTCTAGAATTTTGAAAATCCATGTCCACATGTTTACAATTTCACGTCAAAAAATTGCTAAAATTCCAGTTGAAATTTTTTCAAAGTCCATTAAAAATTTTCCAATTTTTGTCCCAATTCTTCCCATTCCCATTGAAACTTTTCAAATCCCTCTCAAATTGTTGAAATTCTCTTGAAGCTTTTAAAATTCTCTCTAGAATTTTCAAAATCCACTTCAACATGTTTACAATTTCACGTCAAAAATTGCTAAAATTCCAGTTGAAATTTTTCAAAGTCCCTTAAAAATTTTCCAATTTTTGTCCCAATTCTTCCCATTCCCATTGAAACTTTTCAAATCCCTCTCCAAATTGTTGAAATTCTGTTGAAGCTTTTAAAATTCTCTCTAGAATTTTCAAAATCCATGTCCACATGTTTACGATTTCACGTCAAAAAATTGCTAAAATTCCAGTTGAAATTTTTTCAAAGTCCCTGAAAAATTTCCAATTTTTGTCCCAATTCTTCCCATTCCCATTGAAACTTTTCAAATCCCTCTCAAAATTGTTGAAATTCTGTTGAAGCTTTTAAAATTCTCTCTAGAATTTTCAAAATCCATGTCCACATGTTTACAAATTCACGTCAAAAAATTGCTAAAATTCCAGTTGAAATTTTTTCAAAGTCCCTTAAATATTTTCCAATTTTTGTCCCAATTCTTCCCATTCCCATTGAAACTTTTCAAATCCCTCTCCAAATTGTTGAAATTCTCTTGAAGCTTTTAAAATTCTCTCTAGAATTTTCAAAATCCATGTCCACATGTTTACGATTTCACGTCAAAAAATTGCTAAAATTCCAGTTGAAATTTTTTCAAAGTCCCTTAAAAATTTTCCAATTTTTGTCCCAATTCTTCCCATTCCCATTGAAACTTTTCAAATCCCTCTCAAAATTGTTGAAATTCTCTTGAAGCTTTTAAAATTCTCTCTAGAATTTTCAAAATCCATGTCCACATGTTTACGATTTCACGTCAAAAAATTGCTAAAATTCCAGTTGAAATTTTTTCAAAGTCCCTTAAATATTTTCCAATTTTTGTCCCAATTCTTCCCATTCCCATTGAAACTTTTCAAATCCCTCTCCAAATTGTTGAAATTCTCTTGAAGCTTTTAAAATTCTCTCTAGAATTTTCAAAATCCATGTCCTCATGTTTACAATTTCACGTCAAAAAATTGCTAAAATTCCAGTTGAAATTTTTTCAAAGTCCCTTAAAAATTTTCCAATTTTTGTCCCAATTCTTCCCATTCCCATTGAAACTTTTCAAATCCCTCTCCAAATTGTTGAAATTCTGTTGAAGCTTTTAAAATTCTCTCTAGAATTTTCAAAATCCATGTCGACATGTTTACAATTTCACGTCAAAAAATTGCTAAAATTCCAGTTGAAATTTTTTCAAAGTCCTTAAAAATTTTCCAATTTTTGTCCCAATTCTTCCCATTCCCATTGAAACTTTTCAAATCCCTCTCCAAATTGTTGAAATTCTCTTGAAGCTTTTAAAATTCTCTCTAGAAGTTTCAAAATCCATGTCCACATGTTTACAATTTCACGTCAAAAAATTGCTAAAATTCCAGTTGCAATTTTTTCAAAGTCCCTTAAAAATTTTCCAATTTTTGTCCCAATTCTTCCCATTCCCATTGAAACTTTTCAAATCCCTCTCCAAATTGTTGAAATTCTGTTGAAGCTTTTAAAATTCTCTCTAGAATTTTCAAAATCCATGTCCTCATGTTTACGATTTCACGTCAAAAAATTGCTAAAATTCCAGTTGCAATTTTTTCAAAGTCCCTTAAAAATTTTCCAATTTTTGTCCCAATTCTTCCCATTCCCATTGAAACTTTTCAAATCCCTCTCAAAATTGTTGAAATTCTCTTGAAGCTTTTAAAATTCTCTCTAGAAGTTTCAAAATCCATGTCCACATGTTTACAATTTCACGTCAAAAAATTGCTAAAATTCCAGTTGCAATTTTTTCAAAGTCCCTTAAAAATTTTCCAATTTTTGTCCCAATTCTTCCCATTCCCATTGAAACTTTTCAAATCCCTCTCCAAATTGTTGAAATTCTCTTGAAGCTTTTAAAATTCTCTCTAGAATTTTCAAAATCCATGTCCACATGTTTACAATTTCACGTCAAAAAATTGCTAAAATTCCAGTTGAAATTTTTTCAAAGTCCCTTAAAAATTTCCAATTTTTGTCCCAATTCTTCCCATTCCCATTGAAACTTTTCAAATCCCTCTCAAAATTGTTGAAATTCTCTTGAAGCTTTTAAAATTCTCTCTAGAATTTTCAAAATCCATGTCCACATGTTTACGATTTCACGTCAAAAAATTGCTAAAATTCCAGTTGAAATTTTTTCAAAGTCCCTTAAAAATTTTCCAATTTTTGTCCCAATTCTTCCCATTCCCATTGAAACTTTTCAAATCCCTCTCCAAATTGTTGAAATTCTCTTGAAGCTTTTAAAATTCTCTCTAGAATTTTCAAAATCCATGTCCTCATGTTTACAATTTCACGTCAAAAAATTGCTAAAATTCCAGTTGAAATTTTTTCAAAGTCCCTTAAAAATTTTCCAATTTTTGTCCCAATTCTTCCCATTCCCATTGAAACTTTTCAAATCCCTCTCCAAATTGTTGAAATTCTGTTGAAGCTTTTAAAATTCTCTCTAGAATTTTCAAAATCCATGTCGACATGTTTACAATTTCACGTCAAAAAATTGCTAAAATTCCAGTTGAAATTTTTTCAAAGTCCCTTAAAAATTTTCCAATTTTTGTCCCAATTCTTCCCATTCCCATTGAAACTTTTCAAATCCCTCTCAAAATTGTTGAAATTCTCTTGAAGCTTTTAAAATTCTCTCTAGAATTTTCAAAATCCATGTCCACATGTTTACAATTTCACGTCAAAAAATTGCTAAAATTCCAGTTGCAATTTTTCAAAGTCCCTTAAAAATTTTCCAATTTTTGTCCCAATTCTTCCCATTCCCATTGAAACTTTTCAAATCCCTCTCCAAATTGTTGAAATTCTGTTGAAGCTTTTAAAATTCTCTCTAGAATTTTCAAAATCCACTTCAACATGTTTACAATTTCACGTCAAAAAATGGCTAAAATTCCAGTTGAAATTTTTTCAAAGTCCCTTAAAAATTTTCCAATTTTTGTCCCAATTCTTCCCATTCCCATTGAAACTTTTCAAATCCCTCTCAAAATTGTTGAAATTCTGTTGAAGCTTTTAAAATTCTCTAGAATTTTCAAAATCCATGTCCACATGTTTACAATTTCACGTCAAAAAATTGCTAAAATTCCAGTTGCAATTTTTTCAAAGTCCCTTAAAAATTTTCCAATTTTTGTCCCAATTCTTCCCATTCCCATTGAAACTTTTCAAATCCCTCTCAAAATTGTTGAAATTCTGTTGAAGCTTTTAAAATTCTCTCTAGAATTTTCAAAATCCACTTCAACATGTTTACAATTTCACGTCAAAAAATTGCTAAAATTCCAGTTGAAATTTTTTCAAAGTCCCTTAAAAATTTTCCAATTTTTGTCCCAATTCTTCCCATTCCCATTGAAACTTTTCAAATCCCTCTCAAAATTGTTGAAATTCTCTTGAAGCTTTTAAAATTCTCTCTAGAATTTTGAAAATCCATGTCCACATGTTTACAATTTCACGTCAAAAAATTGCTAAAATTCCAGTTGAAATTTTTTCAAAGTCCCTTAAAAATTTTCCAATTTTTGTCCCAATTCTTCCCATTCCCATTGAAACTTTTCAAATCCCTCTCAAAATTGTTGAAATTCTCTTGAAGCTTTTTAAAATTCTCTCTAGAAGTTTCAAAATCCATGTCCACATGTTTACAATTTCACGTCAAAAAATTGCTAAAATTCCAGTTGAAATTTTTTCAAAGTCCCTTAAAAATTTTCCAATTTTTGTCCCAATTCTTCCCATTCCCATTGAAACTTTTCAAATCCCTCTCCAAATTGTTGAAATTCTGTTGAAGCTTTTAAAATTCTCTCTAGAATTTTCAAAATCCATGTCCACATGTTTACGATTTCACGTCAAAAAATTGCTAAAATTCCAGTTGAAATTTTTTCAAAGTCCCTGAAAAATTTTCCAATTTTTGTCCCAATTCTTCCCATTCCCATTGAAACTTTTCAAATCCCTCTCAAAATTGTTGAAATTCTGTTGAAGCTTTTAAAATTCTCTCTAGAATTTTCAAAATCCATGTCCACATGTTTACAAATTCACGTCAAAAAATTGCTAAAATTCCAGTTGAAATTTTTTCAAAGTCCCTTAAATATTTTCCAATTTTTGTCCCAATTCTTCCCATTCCCATTGAAACTTTTCAAATCCCTCTCCAAATTGTTGAAATTCTGTTGAAGCTTTTAAAATTCTCTCTAGAAGTTTCAAAATCCATGTCCACACGTTTACAATTTCACGTAAAAAAATTGCTAAAATTCCAGTTGCAATTTTTTCAAAGTCCCTTAAAAATTTTCCAATTTTTGTCCCAATTCTTCCCATTCCCATTGAAACTTTTCAAATCCCTCTCCAAATTGTTGAAATTCTCTTGAAGCTTTTAAAATTCTCTCTAGAATTTTCAAAATCCATGTCCTCATGTTTACAATTTCACGTCAAAAAATGGCTAAAATTCCAGTTGAAATTTTTTCAAAGTCCCTTAAAAATTTTCCAATTTTTGTCCCAATTCTTCCCATTCCCATTGAAACTTTTCAAATCCCTCTCAAAATTGTTGAAATTCTCTTGAAGCTTTTAAAATTCTCTCTAGAATTTTCAAAATCCATGTCCACATGTTTACAATTTCACGTCAAAAAATTGCTAAAATTCCAGTTGAAATTTTTTCAAAGTCCCTTAAAAAATTTCCCTTTTTTGTCCCAATTCTTCCCATTCCCATTGAAACTTTTCAAATCCCTCTCAAAATTGTTGAAATTCTCTTGAAGCTTTTAAAATTCTCTCTAGAATTTTCAAAATCCATGGCCACATGTTTACGATTTCACGTCAAAAAATTGCTAAAATTCCAGTTGAAATTTTTTCAAAGTCCCTTAAATATTTTCCAATTTTTGTCCCAATTCTTCCCATTCCCATTGAAACTTTTCAAATCCCTCTCAAAATTGTTGAAATTCTGTTGAAGCTTTTAAAATTCTCTCTAGAATTTTCAAAATCCACTTCAACATGTTTACGATTTCACGTCAAAAAATTGCTAAAATTCCAGTTGAAATTTTTTCAAAGTCCCTTAAAAATTTTCCAATTTTTGTCCCAATTCTTCCCATTCCCATTGAAACTTTTCAAATCCCTCTCAAAATTGTTGAAATTCTGTTGAAGCTTTTAAAATTCTCTCTAGAATTTTCAAAATCCATGTCCACATGTTTACAATTTCACGTCAAAAATTGCTAAAATTCCAGTTGAAATTTTTCAAAGTCCCTTAAAAATTTTCCAATTTTTGTCCCAATTCTTCCCATTCCCATTGAAACTTTTCAAATCCCTCTCCAAATTGTTGAAATTCTCTTGAAGCTTTTAAAATTCTCTCTAGAATTTTCAAAATCCATGTCCACATGTTTACAATTTCACGTCAAAAAATTGCTAAAATTCCAGTTGAAATTTTTCAAAGTCCCTTAAAAATTTTCCAATTTTTGTCCCAATTCTTCCCATTCCCATTGAAACTTTTCAAATCCCTCTCCAAATTGTTGAAATTCTCTTGAAGCTTTTAAAATTCTCTCTAGAATTTTCAAAATCCATGTCCTCATGTTTACAATTTCACGTCAAAAAATTGCTAAAATTCCAGTTGAAATTTTTTCAAAGTCCCTTAAAAATTTTCCAATTTTTGTCCCAATTCTTCCCATTCCCATTGAAACTTTTCAAATCCCTCTCAAAATTGTTGAAATTCTCTTGAAGCTTTTAAAATTCCCTCTAGAATTTTCAAAATCCATGTCCACATGTTTACAATTTCACGTCAAAAAATTGCTAAAATTCCAGTTGAAATTTTTTCAAAGTCCCTTAAAAATTTTCCAATTTTTGTCCCAATTCTTCCCATTCCCATTGAAACTTTTCAAATCCCTCTCCAAATTGTTGAAATTCTCTTGAAGCTTTTAAAATTCTCTCTAGAATTTTCAAAATCCACTTCAACATGTTTACAATTTCACGTCAAAATTGCTAAAATTCCAGTTGAAATTTTTTCAAAGTCCCTTAAATATTTTCCAATTTTTGTCCCAATTCTTCCCATTCCCATTGAAACTTTTCAAATCCCTCTCCAAATTGTTGAAATTCTGTTGAAGCTTTTAAAATTCTCTCTAGAATTTTCAAAATCCATGTCCTCATGTTTACAATTTCACGTCAAAAAATTGCTAAAATTCCAGTTGAAATTTTTTCAAAGTCCCTTAAAATTTTCCAATTTTTGTCCCAATTCTTCCCATTCCCATTGAAACTTTTCAAATCCCTCTCAAAATTGTTGAAATTCTGTTGAAGCTTTTAAAATTCTCTCTAGAATTTTCAAAATCCACTTCAACATGTTTACGATTTCACGTCAAAAAATTGCTAAAATTCCAGTTGAAATTTTTTCAAAGTCCCTTAAAAATTTTCCAATTTTTGTCCCAATTCTTCCCATTCCCATTGAAACTTTTCAAATCCCTCTCAAAATTGTTGAAATTCTGTTGAAGCTTTTAAAATTCTCTCTAGAAGTTTCAAAATCCATGTCCACACGTTTACAATTTCACGTAAAAAAATTGCTAAAATTCCAGTTGCAATTTTTTCAAAGTCCCTTAAAAATTTTCCAATTTTTGTCCCAATTCTTCCCATTCCCATTGAAACTTTTCAAATCCCTCTCCAAATTGTTGAAATTCTGTTGAAGCTTTTAAAATTCTCTCTAGAAGTTTCAAAATCCATGTCCTCATGTTTACGATTTCACGTCAAAAAATTGCTAAAATTCCAGTTGAAATTTTTTCAAAGTCCCTTAAAAATTTTCCAATTTTTGTCCCAATTCTTCCCATTCCCATTGAAACTTTTCAAATCCCTCTCAAAATTGTTGAAATTCTCTTGAAGCTTTTAAAATTCTCTAGAATTTTCAAAATCCATGTCCACATGTTTACAATTTCACGTCAAAAAATTGCTAAAATTCCAGTTGAAATTTTTTCAAAGTCCCTTAAAAATTTTCCCATTTTTGTCCCAATTCTCCATTCCCATTCCCTTGAAACTTTTCAAATCCCTCTCCAAATTGTTGAAATTCTCTTGAAGCTTTTAAAATTCTCTCTAGAATTTTCAAAATCCACTTCAACATGTTTACAATTTCACGTCAAAATTGCTAAAATTCCAGTTGAAATTTTTTCAAAGTCCCTTAAATATTTTCCAATTTTTGTCCCAATTCTTCCCATTCCCATTGAAACTTTTCAAATCCCTCTCAAATTGTTGAAATTCTCTTGAAGCTTTTAAAATTCTCTCTAGAATTTTCAAAATCCATGTCCTCATGTTTACAATTTCACGTCAAAAAATTGCTAAAATTCCAGTTGAAATTTTTTCAAAGTCCCTTAAAAATTTTCCAATTTTTGTCCCAATTCTTCCCATTCCCATTGAAACTTTTCAAATCCCTCTCAAAATTGTTGAAATTCTGTTGAAGCTTTTAAAATTCTCTCTAGAATTTTCAAAATCCACTTCAACATGTTTACGATTTCACGTCAAAAAATTGCTAAAATTCCAGTTGAAATTTTTTCAAAGTCCCTTAAAAATTTTCCAATTTTTGTCCCAATTCTTCCCATTCCCATTGAAACTTTTCAAATCCCTCTCAAAATTGTTGAAATTCTGTTGAAGCTTTTAAAATTCTCTCTAGAAGTTTCAAAATCCATGTCCACACGTTTACAATTTCACGTAAAAAATTGCTAAAATTCCAGTTGCAATTTTTTCAAAGTCCCTTAAAAATTTTCCAATTTTTGTCCCAATTCTTCCCATTCCCATTGAAACTTTTCAAATCCCTCTCCAAATTGTTGAAATTCTGTTGAAGCTTTTAAAATTCTCTCTAGAATTTTCAAAATCCATGTCCTCATGTTTACGATTTCACGTCAAAAAATTGCTAAAATTCCAGTTGAAATTTTTTCAAAGTCCCTTAAAAATTTTCCAATTTTTTGTCCCAATTCTTCCCATTCCCATTGAAACTTTTCAAATCCCTCTCAAAATTGTTGAAATTCTCTTGAAGCTTTTAAAATTCTCTAGAATTTTCAAAATCCATGTCCACATGTTTACAATTTCACGTCAAAAAATTGCTAAAATTCCAGTTGAAATTTTTTCAAAAGTCCCTTAAAAATTTTCCCATTTTTGTCCCAATTCTTCCCATTCCCATTGAAACTTTTCAAATCCCTCTCCAAATTTTTGAAATTCTCTTGAAGCTTTTAAAATTCTCTCTAGAATTTTCAAAATCCATGTCCACATGTTTACAATTTCACGTCAAAAAATTGCTAAAATTCCAGTTGAAATTTTTTCAAAGTCCCTTAAAAATTTTCCAATTTTTGTCCCAATTCTTCCCATTCCCATTGAAACTCTTCAAATCCCTCTCAAAATGCTTGAAATTCTCTTGAAGCTTTTAAAATTCTCTCTAGAATTTTCAAAATCCATGTCCACATGTTTACAATTTCACGTCAAAAAATTGCTAAAATTCCAGTTGAAATTTTTTCAAAGTCCCTTAAAAATTTTCCAATTTTTGTCCCAATTCTTCCCATTCCCATTGAAACTTTTCAAATCCCTCTCCAAATTGTTGAAATTCTCTTGAAGCTTTTAAAATTCTCTCTAGAAGTTTCAAAATCCATGTCCTCATGTTTACGATTTCACGTCAAAAAATTGCTAAAATTCCAGTTGAAATTTTTTCAAAGTCCCTTAAAAATTTTCCAATTTTTGTCCCAATTCTTCCCATTCCCATTGAAACTTTTCAAATCCCTCTCAAAATTGTTGAAATTCTGTTGAAGCTTTTAAAATTCTCTCTAGAATTTTCAAAATCCACTTCAACATGTTTACAATTTCACGTCAAAAAAATGGCTATAATTCCAGTTGAAATTTTTTCAAAGTCCCTTAAAAATTTTCCAATTTTTGTCCCAATTCTTCCCATTCCCATTGAAACTTTTCAAATCCCTCTCAAAATTGTTGAAATTCTCTTGAAGCTTTTAAAATTCTCTCTAGAAGTTTCAAAATCCATGTCCACATGTTTACAATTTCACGTCAAAAAATTGCTAAAATTCCAGTTGAAATTTTTTCAAAGTCCCTTAAAAATTTTCCAATTTTTGTCCCAATTCTTCCCATTCCCATTGAAACTTTTCAAATCCCTCTCAAAATTGTTGAAATTCTCTTGAAGCTTTTAAAATTCTCTCTAGAATTTTCAAAATCCACTTCAACATGTTTACGATTTCACGTCAAAAAATTGCTAAAATTCCAGTTGAAATTTTTTCAAAGTCCCTTAAAAATTTTCCAATTTTTGTCCCAATTCTTCCATTCCCATTGAAACTTTTCAAATCCCTCTCCAAATTGTTGAAATTCTCTTGAAGCTTTTAAAATTCTCTCTAGAAGTTTCAAAATCCATGTCCACATGTTTACAATTTCACGTCAAAAAATTGCTAAAATTCCAGTTGAAATTTTTTCAAAGTCCCTTAAATATTTTCCAATTTTTGTCCCAATTCTTCCCATTCCCATTGAAACTTTTCAAATCCCTCTCCAAATTGTTGAAATTCTGTTGAAGCTTTTAAAATTCTCTAGAATTTTCAAAATCCATGTCCACATGTTTACAATTTCACGTCAAAAAATTGCTAAAATTCCAGTTGAAATTTTTTCAAAGTCCCTTAAAAATTTTCCAATTTTTGTCCCAATTCTTCCCATTCCCATTGAAACTTTTCAAATCCCTCTCCAAATTGTTGAAATTCTGTTGAAGCTTTTAAAATTCTCTCTAGAAGTTTCAAAATCCATGTCCACATGTTTACAATTTCACGTCAAAAAATTTCTAAAATTCCAGTTGAAATTTTTTCAAAGTCCCTTAAAAATTTTCCAATTTTTGTCCCAATTCTTCCCATTCCCATTGAAACTTTTCAAATCCCTCTCCAAATTGTTGAAATTCTGTTGAAGCTTTTAAAATTCTCTCTAGAAGTTTCAAAATCCATGTCCACATGTTTACAATTTCACGTAAAAAAATTGCTAAAATTCCAGTTGAAATTTTTTCAAAGTCCCTTAAAAATTTTCCAATTTTTGTCCCAATTCTTCCCATTCCCATTGAAACTTTTCAAATCCCTCTCCAAATTGTTGAAATTCTGTTGAAGCTTTTAAAATTCTCTCTAGAATTTTCAAAATCCATGTCCTCATGTTTACGATTTCACGTCAAAAAATTGCTAAAATTCCAGTTGCAATTTTTTCAAAGTCCCTTAAAAATTTTCCAATTTTTGTCCCAATTCTTCCCATTCCCATTGAAACTTTTCAAATCCCTCTCAAAATTGTTGAAATTCTCTTGAAGCTTTTAAAATTCTCTCTAGAAGTTTCAAAATCCATGTCCACATGTTTACAATTTCACGTCAAAAAATTGCTAAAATTCCAGTTGAAATTTTTTCAAAGTCCCTTAAAAATTTTCCAATTTTTGTCCCAATTCTTCCCATTCCCATTGAAACTTTTCAAATCCCTCTCAAAATTGTTGAAATTCTCTTGAAGCTTTTAAAATTCTCTCTAGAATTTTCAAAAATCCATGTCCACATGTTTACGATTTCACGTCAAAAAATTGCTAAAATTCCAGTTGAAATTTTTCAAAGTCCCTTAAATATTTTCCAATTTTTGTCCCAATTCTTCCCATTCCCATTGAAACTTTTCAAATCCCTCTCCAAATTGTTGAAATTCTCTTGAAGCTTTTAAAATTCTCTCTAGAATTTTCAAAATCCATGTCCTCATGTTTACAATTTCACGTCAAAAAATTGCTAAAATTCCAGTTGAAATTTTTTCAAAGTCCCTTAAAAATTTTCCAATTTTTGTCCCAATTCTTCCCATTCCCATTGAAACTTTTCAAATCCCTCTCCAAATTGTTGAAATTCTGTTGAAGCTTTTAAAATTCTCTCTAGAATTTTCAAAATCCATGTCGACATGTTTACAATTTCACGTCAAAAATTGCTAAAATTCCAGTTGAAATTTTTTCAAAGTCCCTTAAAAATTTTCCAATTTTTGTCCCAATTCTTCCCATTCCCATTGAAACTTTTCAAATCCCTCTCCAAATTGTGAAATTCTCTTGAAGCTTTTAAAATTCTCTCTAGAAGTTTCAAAATCCATGTCCACATGTTTACAATTTCACGTCAAAAAATTGCTAAAATTCCAGTTGCAATTTTTTCAAAGTCCCTTAAAAATTTTCCAATTTTTGTCCCAATTCTTCCCATTCCCATTGAAACTTTTCAAATCCCTCTCCAAATTGTTGAAATTCTGTTGAAGCTTTTAAAATTCTCTCTAGAATTTTCAAAATCCATGTCCTCATGTTTACGATTTCACGTCAAAAAATTGCTAAAATTCCAGTTGCAATTTTTTCAAAGTCCCTTAAAATTTTCCAATTTTTGTCCCAATTCTTCCATTCCCATTGAAACTTTTCAAATCCCTCTCAAAATTGTTGAAATTCTGTTGAAGCTTTTAAAATTCTCTCTAGAATTTTCAAAATCCATGTCCACATGTTTACGATTTCACGTCAAAAAATTGCTAAAATTCCAGTTGAAATTTTTTCAAAGTCCCTTAAATATTTTCCAATTTTTGTCCCAATTCTTCCCATTCCCATTGAAACTTTTCAAATCCCTCTCCAAATTGTTGAAATTCTCTTGAAGCTTTTAAAATTCTCTCTAGAATTTTCAAAATCCATGTCCTCATGTTTACAATTTCACGTCAAAAAATTGCTAAAATTCCAGTTGAAATTTTTTCAAAGTCCCTTAAAAATTTTCCAATTTTTGTCCCAATTCTTCCCATTCCCATTGAAACTTTTCAAATCCCTCTCCAAATTGTTGAAATTCTGTTGAAGCTTTTAAAATTCTCTCTAGAATTTTCAAAATCCATGTCGACATGTTTACAATTTCACGTCAAAAAATTGCTAAAATTCCAGTTGAAATTTTTTCAAAGTCCCTTAAAAATTTTCCAATTTTTGTCCCAATTCTTCCCATTCCCATTGAAACTTTTCAAATCCCTCTCCAAATTGTTGAAATTCTCTTGAAGCTTTTAAAATTCTCTCTAGAAGTTTCAAAATCCATGTCCACATGTTTACAATTTCACGTCAAAAAATTGCTAAAATTCCAGTTGCAATTTTTTCAAAGTCCCTTAAAAATTTTCCAATTTTTGTCCCAATTCTTCCCATTCCCATTGAAACTTTTCAAATCCCTCTCCAAATTGTTGAAATTCTGTTGAAGCTTTTAAAATTCTCTCTAGAATTTTCAAAATCCATGTCCTCATGTTTACGATTTCACGTCAAAAAATTGCTAAAATTCCAGTTGCAATTTTTTCAAAGTCCCTTAAAAATTTTCCAATTTTTGTCCCAATTCTTCCCATTCCCATTGAAACTTTTCAAATCCCTCTCAAAATTGTTGAAATTCTCTTGAAGCTTTTAAAATTCTCTCTAGAAGTTTCAAAATCCATGTCCACATGTTTACAATTTCACGTCAAAAAATTGCTAAAATTCCAGTTGCAATTTTTTCAAAGTCCCTTAAAAATTTTCCAATTTTTGTCCCAATTCTTCCCATTCCCATTGAAACTTTTCAAATCCCTCTCCAAATTGTTGAAATTCTCTTGAAGCTTTTAAAATTCTCTCTAGAATTTTCAAAATCCATGTCCACATGTTTACAATTTCACGTCAAAAAATTGCTAAAATTCCAGTTGAAATTTTTTCAAAGTCCCTTAAAAATTTTCCAATTTTTGTCCCCAATTCTTCCCATTCCCATTGAAACTTTTCAAATCCCTCTCAAAATTGTTGAAATTCTCTTGAAGCTTTTAAAATTCTCTCTAGAATTTTCAAAATCCATGTCCACATGTTTACGATTTCACGTCAAAAAATTGCTAAAATTCCAGTTGAAATTTTTTCAAAGTCCCTTAAATATTTTCCAATTTTTGTCCCAATTCTTCCCATTCCCATTGAAACTTTTCAAATCCCTCTCCAAATTGTTGAAATTCTCTTGAAGCTTTTAAAATTCTCTCTAGAATTTTCAAAATCCATGTCCTCATGTTTACAATTTCACGTCAAAAAATTGCTAAAATTCCAGTTGAAATTTTTTCAAAGTCCCTTAAAAATTTTCCAATTTTTGTCCCAATTCTTCCCATTCCCATTGAAACTTTTCAAATCCCTCTCCAAATTGTTGAAATTCTGTTGAAGCTTTTAAAATTCTCTCTAGAATTTTCAAAATCCATGTCGACATGTTTACAATTTCACGTCAAAAATTGCTAAAATTCCAGTTGAAATTTTTTCAAAGTCCTTAAAAATTTTCCAATTTTTGTCCCAATTCTTCCCATTCCCATTGAAACTTTCAAATCCCTCTCAAAATTGTTGAAATTCTCTTGAAGCTTTTAAAATTCTCTCTAGAATTTTCAAAATCCATGTCCACATGTTTACAATTCACGTCAAAAAATTGCTAAAATTCCAGTTGCAATTTTTTCAAAGTCCCTTAAAAATTTTCCAATTTTTGTCCCAATTCTTCCCATTCCCATTGAAACTTTTCAAATCCCTCTCAAAATTGTTGAAATTCTGTTGAAGCTTTTAAAATTCTCTCTAGAATTTTCAAAATCCACTTCAACATGTTTACAATTTCACGTCAAAAAATGGCTAAAATTCCAGTTGAAATTTTTTCAAAGTCCCTTAAAAATTTTCCAATTTTTGTCCCAATTCTTCCCATTCCCATTGAAACTTTTCAAATCCCTCTCAAAATTGTTGAAATTCTCTTGAAGCTTTTAAAATTCTCTAGAATTTTCAAAATCCATGTCCACATGTTTACAATTTCACGTCAAAAAATTGCTAAAATTCCAGTTGCAATTTTTTCAAAGTCCCTTAAAAATTTTCCAATTTTTGTCCCAATTCTTCCCATTCCCATTGAAACTTTTCAAATCCCTCTCAAAATTGTTGAAATTCTGTTGAAGCTTTTAAAATTCTCTCTAGAATTTTCAAAATCCACTTCAACATGTTTACAATTTCACGTCAAAAATTGCTAAAATTCCAGTTGAAATTTTTTCAAAGTCCCTTAAAAATTTTCCAATTTTTGTCCCAATTCTTCCCATTCCCATTGAAACTTTTCAAATCCCTCTCAAAATTGTTGAAATTCTCTTGAAGCTTTTAAAATTCTCTCTAGAATTTTCAAAATCCATGTCCACATGTTTACAATTTCACGTCAAAAAATTGCTAAAATTCCAGTTGAAATTTTTTCAAAGTCCCTTAAAAATTTTCCAATTTTTGTCCCAATTCTTCCATTCCCATTGAAACTTTTCAAATCCCTCTCCAAATTGTTGAAATTCTGTTGAAGCTTTTTAAAATTCTCTCTAGAATTTTCAAAATCCATGTCCACATGTTTACGATTTCACGTCAAAAAATTGCTAAAATTCCAGTTGAAATTTTTCAAAGTCCCTGAAAAATTTTCCAATTTTTGTCCAATTCTTCCCATTCCCATTGAAACTTTTCAAATCCCTCTCCAAATTGTTGAAATTCTGTTGAAGCTTTTAAAATTCTCTCTAGAATTTTCAAAATCCATGTCCACATGTTTACAAATTCACGTCAAAAAATTGCTAAATTCCAGTTGAAATTATACTCAGTACGCTTGTCCCAATTCTTCCCATTCCCTTGAAACTTTTCAAATCCCTCTCAAAATTGTTGAAATTCTGTTTGAAGCTTTTAAAATTCTCTCTAGAATTTTCAAATCCTGTCCACATGTTTACCAAATTCACGTCAAAAAATTGCTAAAATTCCAGTTGAAATT
>NW_028115058.1:0-106607 GCF_964273445.1 Streptopelia decaocto
CCTTAAAAATTTTCCAATTTTTGTCCCAATTCTTCCCATTCCCATTGAAACTTTTCAAATCCCTCTCAAAATTGTTGAAATTCTGTTGAAGCTTTTAAAATTCTCTCTAGAATTTTCAAAATCCATGTCTACATGTTTACAATTTCACGTAAAAAAATTGCTAAAATTCCAGTTGAAATTTTTTCAAAGTCCCTTAAAAATTTTCCAATTTTTGTCCCAATTCTTCCCATTCCCATTGAAACTTTTCAAATCCCTCTCAAAATTGTTGAAATTCTGTTGAAGCTTTTAAAATTCTCTCTAGAATTTTCAAAATCCATGTCAACATGTTTACAATTTCACGTAAAAAAATTGCTAAAATTCCAGTTGAAATTTTTTCAAAGTCCCTTAAAAATTTTCCAATTTTTGTCCCAATTCTTCCCATTCCCATTGAAACTTTTCAAATCCCTCTCAAAACTGTTGAAATCCTATTGAAAGTTTGACACTTCTCTCTAGAATTTTCAAAATCCATGTCCACATGTTTACAATTTCACGTAAAAAAATTGCTAAAATTCCAGTTGAAATTTTTTCAAAGTCCCTTAAAAATTTTCCAATTTTCGTCCCAATTCTTCCCATTCCCATTGAAACTTTTCAAATCCCTCTCAAAATTGTTGAAATTCTCTTGAAGCTTTTAAAATTCTCTCTAGAATTTTCAAAATCCGTGTCCACATGTTTACAATTTCACGTTAAAAAATTGCTAAAATTCCAGTTGAAATTTTTTCAAAGTCCCTTAAAAATTTTCCAATTTTTGTCCCAATTCTTCCCATTCCCATTGAAACTTTTCAAATCCCTCTCAAAATTGTTGAAATTCTCTTGAAGCTTTTAAAATTCTCTCTAGAATTTTCAAAATCCATGTCCACATGTTTACAATTTCACGTTAAAAAATTGCTAAAATTCCAGTTGAAATTTTTTCAAAGTCCCTTAAAAATTTTCCCATTTTATTCCCAATTCTTCCCATTTCCAATGAAACTTTTCAAATCCCTCTCAAAATTGTTGAAATTCTGTTGAAGCTTTTAAAATTCTCTCTAGATTTTTCAAAATCCATGTACACATGCTTATAATTTCACGTAAAAAAATTGCTAAAATTCCAGTTGAAATTTTTTCAAAGTCCCTTAAAAATTTTCCAATTTTCGTCCCAATTCTTCCCATTCCCATTGAAACTTTTCAAATCCCTCTCAAAACTGTTGAAATCCTACTGAAAGTTTGACACTTCTCTCTAGAATTTTCAAAATCCACTTCAACATGTTTACAATTTCACGTCAAAATTGCTAAAATTCCAGTTGAAATTTTTTCAAAGTCCCTTAAAAATTTTCCAATTTTTGTCCCAATTCTTCCCATTCCCATTGAAACTTTTCAAATCCCTCTCAAAATCGTTGAAATTCTGTTGAAGCTTTTAAAATTCTCTCTAGAATTTTCAAAGTCCACTTCAACATGTTTACAATTTCACGTCAAAATTGCTAAAATTCCAGTTGAAATTTTTTCAAAGTCCCTTAAAAATTTTCCAATTTTTGTCCCAATTCTTCCCATTCCCATTGAAACTTTTCAAATCCCTCTCAAAATTGTTGAAATTCTGTTGAAGCTTTTAAAATTCTCTCTAGAATTTTAAAAATCCATGTCTACATGTTTACAATTTCACGTAAAAAAATTGCTAAAATTCCAGTTGAAATTTTTTCAAAGTCCCTTAAAAATTTTCCCATTTTTGTCCCAATTCTTCCCATTCCCATTGAAACTTTTCAAATCCCTCTCAAAATTGTTGAAATTCTGTTGAAGCTTTTAAAATTCTCTCTAGAATTTTCAAAATCCACTTCAACATGTTTACAATTTCACGTAAAAAAATTGCTAAAATTCCAGTTGAAATTTTTTCAAAGTCCCTTAAAAATTTTCCAATTTTCGTCCCAATTCTTCCCATTCCCATTGAAACTTTTCAAATCCCTCTCAAAACTGTTGAAATCCTATTGAAAGTTTGACACTTCTCTCTAGAATTTTCAAAATCCATGTCCACATGTTTACAATTTCACGTCAAAAAATTGCTAAAATTCCAGTTGAAATTTTTTCCAAGTCCCTTAAAAATTTTCCAATTTTTGTCCCAATTCTTCCCATTCCCATTGAAACTTTTCAAATCCCTCTCAAAATTGTTGAAATTCTGTTGAAGCTTTTAAAATTCTCTCTAGAATTTTAAAAATCCATGTCTACATGTTTACAATTTCACGTAAAAAAATTGCTAAAATTCCAGTTGAAATTTTTTCAAAGTCCCTTAAAAATTTTCCCATTTTTGTCCCAATTCTTCCCATTCCCATTGAAACTTTTCAAATCCCTCTCAAAATTGTTGAAATTCTGTTGAAGCTTTTAAAATTTTCTCTAGAATTTTCAAAATCCACTTCAACATGTTTACAATTTCACGTAAAAAAATTGCTAAAATTCCAGTTGAAATTTTTTCAAAGTCCCTTAAAAATTTTCCAATTTTTGTCCCAATTCTTCCCATTCCCATTGAAACTTTTCAAATCCCTCTCAAAACTGTTGAAATCCTATTGAAAGTTTGACACTTCTCTCTAGAATTTTCAAAATCCATGTCCACATGTTTACAATTTCACGTCAAAAAATTGCTAAAATTCCAGTTGAAATTTTTTCCAAGTCCCTTAAAAATTTTCCAATTTTTGTCTCAATTCTTCCCATTCCCATTGAAACTTTTCAAATCCCTCTCAAAATTGTTGAAATTCTGTTGAAGCTTTTAAAATTCTCTCTAGAATTTTCAAAATCCATGTCCACATGTTTACAATTTCACATCAAAAAATTGCTAAAATTCCAGTTGAAATTTTTTCAATGTCCCTTAAAAATTTTCCAATTTTCATCCCAATTCTTCCCATTCCCATTGAAACTTTTCAAATCCCTCTCAAAATTGTTGAAATTCTCTTGAAGCTTTTAAAATTCTCTCTAGAATTTTCAAAATCCATGTCCACATGTTTACAATTTCACGTCAAAATTGCTAAAATTCCAGTTGAAATTTTTTCAAAGTCCCTTAAAAATTTTCCCATTTTTGTCCCAATTCTTCCCATTCCCATTGAAACTTTTCAAATCCCTCTCAAAATTGTTGAAATTCTCTTGAAGCTTTTAAAATTCTCTCTAGAATTTTCAAAATCCATGTCCACATGTTTACAATTTCACGTCAAAATTGCTAAAATTCCAGTTGAAATTTTTTCAAAGTCCCTTAAAAATTTTCCCATTTTTGTCCCAATTCTTCCCATTCCCATTGAAACTTTTCAAATCCCTCTCAAAATTGTTGAAATTCTGTTGAAGCTTTTAAAATTCTCTCTAGAATTTTCAAAATCCATGTCCACATGTTTACAATTTCACATAAAAAAATGGCTAAAATTCCAGTTGAAATTTTTTCAAAGTCCCTTAAAAATTTTCCAATTTTTGTCCAAATTCTTCCCATTCCCATTGAAACTTTTCAAATCCCTCTCAAAATTGTTGAAAGTCTCTTGAAGCTTTTAAAATTCTCTCTAGAATTTTCAAAATCCATGTCCACATGTTTACAATTTCACGTAAAAAAATGGCTAAAATTCCAGTTGAAATTTTTTCAAAGTCCCTTAAAAATTTTCCAATTTTTGTCCCAATTCTTCCCATTCCCATTGAAACTTTTCAAATCCCTCTCAAAATTGTTGAAATTCTGTTGAAGCTTTTAAAATTCTCTCTAGAATTTTCAAAATCCATGTCCACATGTTTACAATTTCACGTCAAAAAATTGCTAAAATTCCAGTTGAAATTTTTTCATAGTCCCTTAAAAATTTTCCAATTTTTGTCCCAATTCTTCCCATTCCCATTGAAACTTTTCAAATCCCTCTCAAAACTGTTGACATTCTGTTGAAGCTTTTAAAATTCTCTCTAGAATTTTCAAAATCCACTTCAACATGTTTACAATTTCACGTCAAAATTGCTAAAATTCCAGTTGAAATTTTTTCAAAGTCCCTTAATAATTTTCCAATTTTTGTCCCAATTCTTCCCATTCCCATTGAAACTTTTCAAATCCCTCTCAAAATTGTTGAAATTCTGTTGAAGCTTTTAAAATTCTCTCTAGAATTTTCAAAATCCATGTCCACATGTTTACAATTTCACATCAAAAAATTGCTAAAATTCCAGTTGAAATTTTTTCAAAGTCCCTTAAAAATTTTCCAATTTTTGTCCCAATTCTTCCCATTCCCATTGAAACTTTTCAAATCCCTCTCAAAATTGTTGAAATTCTGTTGAAGCTTTTAAAATTCTCTCTAGAATTTTCAAAATCCACTTCAACATGTTTACAATTTCACGTAAAAAAATTGCTAAAATTCCAGTTGAAATTTTTTCAAAGTCCCTTAAAAATTTTCCAATTTTTGTCCCAATTCTTCCCATTCCCATTGAAACTTTTCAAATCCCTGTCAAAACTGTTGAAATCCTACTGAAAGTTTGACACTGCTCTCTAGAATTTTCAAAATCCACTTCAACATGTTTACAATTTCACGTCCAAATTGCTAAAATTCCAGTTGAAATTTTTTCAAAGTCCCTTAAAAATTTTCCAATTTTTGTCCCAATTCTTCCCATTCCCATTGAAACTTTTCAAATCCCTCTCAAAATTGTTGAAAGTCTCTTGAAGCTTTTAAAATTCTCTCTAGAATTTTCAAAATCCACTTCAACATGTTTACAATTTCACGTCAAAAAATTGCTAAAATTCCAGTTGAAATTTTTTCAAAGTCCCTTAAAAATTTTCCCATTTTTGTCCCAATTCTTCCCATTCCCATTGAAACTTTTCAAATCCCTCTCAAAATTGTTGAAATTCTGTTGAAGCTTTTAAAATTCTCTCTAGAATTTTCAAAATCCACTTCAACATGGTTACAATTTCACGTCAAAATTGCTAAAATTCCAGTTGAAATTTTTTCAAAGTCCCTTAAAAAATTTCCAATTTTCGTCCCAATTCTTCCCATTCCCATTGAAACTTTTCAAATCCCTGTCAAAACTGTTGAAATCCTACTGAAAGTTTGACACTGCTCTCTAGAATTTTCAAAATCCACTTCAACATGTTTACAATTTCACGTCCAAATTGCTAAAATTCCAGTTGAAATTTTTTCAAAGTCCCTTAAAAATTTTCCAATTTTTGTCCCAATTCTTCCCATTCCCATTGAAACTTTTCAAATCCCTCTCAAAATTGTTGAAATTCTGTTGAAGCTTTTAAAATTCTCTCTAGAATTTTCAAAATCCACTTCAACATGTTTACAATTTCACGTCAAAAAATTGCTAAAATTCCAGTTGAAATTTTTTCAAAGTCCCTTAAAAATTTTCCCATTTTTGTCCCAATTCTTCCCATTCCCATTGAAACTTTTCAAATCCCTCTCAAAATTGTTGAAATTCTGTTGAAGCTTTTAAAATTCTCTCTAGAATTTTCAAAATCCACTTCAACATGTTTACAATTTCATGTCAAAATTGCTAAAATTCCAGTTGAAATTTTTTCAAAGTCCCTTAAAAATTTTCCCATTTTTGTCCCAATTCTTCCCATTCCCATTGAAACTTTTCAAATCCCTCTCAAAATTGTTGAAATTCTCTTGAAGCTTTTAAAATTCTCTCTAGAATTTTCAAAATCCATGTCCACATGTTTACAATTTCACGTCAAAAAATTGCTAAAATTCCAGTTGAAATTTTTTCAAAGTCCCTTAAAAATTTTCCCATTTTTGTCCCAATTCTTCCCATTCCCATTGAAACTTTTCAAATCCCTCTCAAAATTGTTGAAAGTCTCATGAAGCTTTTAAAATTCTCTGTAGAATTTTCAAAATCCATGTCCACATGTTTACAATTTCACGTCAAAAAATTGCTAAAATTCCAGTTGAAATTTTTTCAAAGTCCCTTAAAAATTTTCCAATTTTCGTCCCAATTCTTCCCATTCCCATTGAAACTTTTCAAATCCCTGTCAAAACTGTTGAAATCCTACTGAAAGTTTGACACTGCTCTCTAGAATTTTCAAAATCCATGTCCACATGTTTACAATTTCACGTCAAAAAATTGCTAAAATTCCAGTTGAAATTTTTTCAAAGTCCCTTCAAAATTTTCCAATTTTTGTCCCAATTCTTCCCATTCCCATTGAAACTTTTCAAATCCCTCTCAAAATTGTTGAAATTCTGTTGAAGCTTTTAAAATTCTCTCTAGAATTTTCAAAATCCACTTCAACATGTTTACAATTTCACGTCGAAATTGCTAAAATTCCAGTTGAAATTTTTTCAAAGTCCCTGAAAAATTTTCCAATTTTTGTCCCAATTCTTCCCATTCCCATTGAAACTTTTCAAATCCCTGTCAAATCTGTTGAAATCCTACTGAAAGTTTGACACTGCTCTCTAGAATTTTCAAAATCCACTTCAACATGTTTACAATTTCACGTCCAAATTGCTAAAATTCCAGTTGAAATTTTTTCAAAGTCCCTTAAAAATTTTCCCATTTTTGTCCCAATTCTTCCCATTCCCATTGAAACTTTTCAAATCCCTCTCAAAATTGTTGAAATTCTGTTGAAGCTTTTAAAATTCTCTCTAGAATTTTCAAAATCCACTTCAACATGTTTACAATTTCACGTCAAAAAATGGCTAAAATTCCAGTTGAAATTTTTTCAAAGTCCCTTAAAAATTTTCCCATTTTTGTCCCAATTCTTCCCATTCCCATTGAAACTTTTCAAATCCCTCTCAAAATTGTTGAAATTCTGTTGAAGCTTTTAAAATTCTCTCTAGAATTTTCAAAATCCACTTCAACATGTTTACAATTTCACGTAAAAAAATTGCTAAAATTCCAGTTGAAATTTTTTCAAAGTCCCTTAAAAATTTTCCCATTTTTGTCCCAATTCTTCCCATTCCCATTGAAACTTTTCAAATCCCTCTCAAAATTGTTGAAATTCTGTTGAAGCTTTTAAAATTCTCTCTAGAATTTTCAAAATCCATGTCCACATGTTTACAATTTCACATCAAAAAATTGCTAAAATTCCAGTTGAAATTTTTTCAAAGTCCCTTAAAAATTTTCCAATTTTCGTCCCAATTCTTCCCATTCCCATTGAAACTTTTCAAATCCCTGTCAAAACTGTTGAAATCCTACTGAAAGTTTGACACTGCTCTCTAGAATTTTCAAAATCCATGTCCACATGTTTACAATTTCACGTCAAAAAATTGCTAAAATTCCAGTTGAAATTTTTTCAAAGTCCCTTAAAAATTTTCCAATTTTTGTCCCAATTCTTCCCATTCCCATTGAAACTTTTCAAATCCCTCTCAAAATTGTTGAAATTCTGTTGAAGCTTTTAAAATTCTCTCTAGAATTTTCAAAATCCACTTCAACATGTTTACAATTTCACGTCGAAATTGCTAAAATTCCAGTTGAAATTTTTTCAAAGTCCCTGAAAAATTTTCCAATTTTTGTCCCAATTCTTCCCATTCCCATTGAAACTTTTCAAATCCCTGTCAAATCTGTTGAAATCCTACTGAAAGTTTGACACTGCTCTCTAGAATTTTCAAAATCCACTTCAACATGTTTACAATTTCACGTCCAAATTGCTAAAATTCCAGTTGAAATTTTTTCAAAGTCCCTTAAAAATTTTCCCATTTTTGTCCCAATTCTTCCCATTCCCATTGAAACTTTTCAAATCCCTCTCAAAATTGTTGAAATTCTGTTGAAGCTTTTAAAATTCTCTCTAGAATTTTCAAAATCCACTTCAACATGTTTACAATTTCACGTCAAAAAATGGCTAAAATTCCAGTTGAAATTTTTTCAAAGTCCCTTAAAAATTTTCCCATTTTTGTCCCAATTCTTCCCATTCCCATTGAAACTTTTCAAATCCCTCTCAAAATTGTTGAAATTCTGTTGAAGCTTTTAAAATTCTCTCTAGAATTTTCAAAATCCACTTCAACATGTTTACAATTTCACGTAAAAAAATTGCTAAAATTCCAGTTGAAATTTTTTCAAAGTCCCTTAAAAATTTTCCCATTTTTGTCCCAATTCTTCCCATTCCCATTGAAACTTTTCAAATCCCTCTCAAAATTGTTGAAATTCTGTTGAAGCTTTTAAAATTCTCTCTAGAATTTTCAAAATCCATGTCCACATGTTTACAATTTCACATCAAAAAATTGCTAAAATTCCAGTTGAAATTTTTTCAAAGTCCCTTAAAAATTTTCCCATTTTTGTCCCAATTCTTCCCATTCCCATTGAAACTTTTCAAATCCCTCTCAAAATTGTTGAAATTCTGTTGAAGCTTTTAAAATTCTCTCTAGAATTTTCAAAATCCACTTCAACATGTTTACAATTTCACGTAAAAAAATTGCTAAAATTCCAGTTGAAATTTTTTCAAAGTCCCTTAAAAATTTTCCCATTTTTGTCCCAATTCTTCCCATTCCCATTGAAACTTTTCAAATCCCTCTCAAAATTGTTGAAATTCTGTTGAAGCTTTTAAAATTCTCTCTAGAATTTTCAAAATCCATGTCCACATGTTTACAATTTCACATCAAAAAATTGCTAAAATTCCAGTTGAAATTTTTTCAATGTCCCTTAAAAATTTTCCAATTTTCATCCCAATTCTTCCCATTCCCATTGAAACTTTTCAAATCCCTCTCAAAATTGTTGAAATTCTGTTGAAGCTTTTAAAATTCTCTCTAGAATTTTCAAAATCCACTTCAACATGTTTACAATTTCACGTAAAAAAATTGCTAAAATTCCAGTTGAAATTTTTTCAAAGTCCCTTAAAAATTTTCCCATTTTTGTCCCAATTCTTCCCATTCCCATTGAAACTTTTCAAATCCCTCTCAAAATTGTTGAAATTCTGTTGAAGCTTTTAAAATTCTCTCTAGAATTTTCAAAATCCATGTCCACATGTTTACAATTTCACATCAAAAAATTGCTAAAATTCCAGTTGAAATTTTTTCAATGTCCCTTAAAAATTTTCCAATTTTCATCCCAATTCTTCCCATTCCCATTGAAACTTTTCAAATCCCTCTCAAAATTGTTGAAATTCTCTTGAAGCTCTTAAAATTCTCTCTAGAATTTTCAAAATCCACTTCAACATGTTTACAATTTCACGTCAAAATTGCTAAAATTCCAGTTGAAATTTTTTCAAAGTCCCTTAAAAATTTTCCCATTTTTGTCCCAATTCTTCCCATTCCCATTGAAACTTTTCAAATCCCTCTCAAAATTGTTGAAATTCTCTTGAAGCTTTTAAAATTCTCTCTAGAATTTTCAAAATCCATGTCCACATGTTTACAATTTCACGTTAAAAAATTGCTAAAATTCCAGTTGAAATTTTTTCAAAGTCCCTTAAAAATTTTCCCATTTTATTCCCAATTCTTCCCATTTCCAATGAAACTTTTCAAATCCCTCTCAAAATTGTTGAAATTCTGTTGAAGCTTTTAAAATTCTCTCTAGATTTTTCAAAATCCATGTACACATGCTTATAATTTCACGTAAAAAAATTGCTAAAATTCCAGTTGAAATTTTTTCAAAGTCCCTTAAAAATTTTCCAATTTTCGTCCCAATTCTTCCCATTCCCATTGAAACTTTTCAAATCCCTCTCAAAACTGTTGACATTCTGTTGAAGCTTTTAAAATTCTCTCTAGAATTTTCAAAATCCACTTCAACATGTTTACAATTTCACGTCAAAATTGCTAAAATTCCAGTTGAAATTTTTTCAAAGTCCCTTAATAATTTTCCAATTTTTGTCCCAATTCTTCCCATTCCCATTGAAACTTTTCAAATCCCTCTCAAAATTGTTGAAATTCTGTTGAAGCTTTTAAAATTCTCTCTAGAATTTTCAAAATCCATGTCCACATGTTTACAATTTCACATCAAAAAATTGCTAAAATTCCAGTTGAAATTTTTTCAAAGTCCCTTAAAAATTTTCCAATTTTTGTCCCAATTCTTCCCATTCCCATTGAAACTTTTCAAATCCCTGTCAAAACTGTTGAAATCCTACTGAAAGTTTGACACTGCTCTCTAGAATTTTCAAAATCCACTTCAACATGTTTACAATTTCACGTCCAAATTGCTAAAATTCCAGTTGAAATTTTTTCAAAGTCCCTTAAAAATTTTCCAATTTTTGTCCCAATTCTTCCCATTCCCATTGAAACTTTTCAAATCCCTCTCAAAATTGTTGAAAGTCTCTTGAAGCTTTTAAAATTCTCTCTAGAATTTTCAAAATCCACTTCAACATGTTTACAATTTCACGTCAAAAAATTGCTAAAATTCCAGTTGAAATTTTTTCAAAGTCCCTTAAAAATTTTCCCATTTTTGTCCCAATTCTTCCCATTCCCATTGAAACTTTTCAAATCCCTCTCAAAATTGTTGAAATTCTGTTGAAGCTTTTAAAATTCTCTCTAGAATTTTCAAAATCCACTTCAACATGTTTACAATTTCACGTCAAAATTGCTAAAATTCCAGTTGAAATTTTTTCAAAGTCCCTTAAAAAATTTCCAATTTTCGTCCCAATTCTTCCCATTCCCATTGAAACTTTTCAAATCCCTGTCAAAACTGTTGAAATCCTACTGAAAGTTTGACACTGCTCTCTAGAATTTTCAAAATCCACTTCAACATGTTTACAATTTCACGTCCAAATTGCTAAAATTCCAGTTGAAATTTTTTCAAAGTCCCTTAAAAATTTTCCAATTTTTGTCCCAATTCTTCCCATTCCCATTGAAACTTTTCAAATCCCTCTCAAAATTGTTGAAATTCTGTTGAAGCTTTTAAAATTCTCTCTAGAATTTTCAAAATCCACTTCAACATGTTTACAATTTCACGTCAAAAAATTGCTAAAATTCCAGTTGAAATTTTTTCAAAGTCCCTTAAAAATTTTCCCATTTTTGTCCCAATTCTTCCCATTCCCATTGAAACTTTTCAAATCCCTCTCAAAATTGTTGAAATTCTGTTGAAGCTTTTAAAATTCTCTCTAGAATTTTCAAAATCCACTTCAACATGTTTACAATTTCATGTCAAAATTGCTAAAATTCCAGTTGAAATTTTTTCAAAGTCCCTTAAAAATTTTCCCATTTTTGTCCCAATTCTTCCCATTCCCATTGAAACTTTTCAAATCCCTCTCAAAATTGTTGAAATTCTCTTGAAGCTTTTAAAATTCTCTCTAGAATTTTCAAAATCCATGTCCACATGTTTACAATTTCACGTCAAAAAATTGCTAAAATTCCAGTTGAAATTTTTTCAAAGTCCCTTAAAAATTTTCCCATTTTTGTCCCAATTCTTCCCATTCCCATTGAAACTTTTCAAATCCCTCTCAAAATTGTTGAAAGTCTCTTGAAGCTTTTAAAATTCTCTCTAGAATTTTCAAAATCCATGTCCACATGTTTACAATTTCACGTCAAAAAATTGCTAAAATTCCAGTTGAAATTTTTTCAAAGTCCCTTAAAAATTTTCCAATTTTTGTCCCAATTCTTCCCATTCCCATTGAAACTTTTCAAATCCCTCTCAAAATTGTTGAAATTCTGTTGAAGCTTTTAAAATTCTCTCTAGAATTTTCAAAATCCATGTCCACATGTTTACAATTTCACGTCCAAATTGCTAAAATTCCAGTTGAAATTTTTTCAAAGTCCCTTAAAAATTTTCCAATTTTTGTCCCAATTCTTCCCATTCCCATTGAAACTTTTCAAATCCCTCTCAAAATTGTTGAAAGTCTCTTGAAGCTTTTAAAATTCTCTCTAGAATTTTCAAAATCCATGTCCACATGTTTACAATTTCACGTCAAAAAATTGCTAAAATTCCAGTTGAAATTTTTTCAAAGTCCCTTAAAAATTTTCCCATTTTTGTCCCAATTCTTCCCATTCCCATTGAAACTTTTCAAATCCCTCTCAAAATTGTTGAAATTCTGTTGAAGCTTTTAAAATTCTCTCTAGAATTTTCAAAATCCATGTCCACATGTTTACAATTTCACGTCAAAAAATTGCTAAAATTCCAGTTGAAATTTTTTCAAAGTCCCTTAAAAATTTTCCAATTTTCGTCCCAATTCTTCCCATTCCCATTGAAACTTTTCAAATCCCTGTCAAAACTGTTGAAATCCTACTGAAAGTTTGACACTGCTCTCTAGAATTTTCAAAATCCATGTCCACATGTTTACAATTTCACGTCAAAAAATTGCTAAAATTCCAGTTGAAATTTTTTCAAAGTCCCTTAAAAATTTTCCAATTTTTGTCCCAATTCTTCCCATTCCCATTGAAACTTTTCAAATCCCTCTCAAAATTGTTGAAATTCTGTTGAAGCTTTTAAAATTCTCTCTAGAATTTTCAAAATCCACTTCAACATGTTTACAATTTCACGTCGAAATTGCTAAAATTCCAGTTGAAATTTTTTCAAAGTCCCTGAAAAATTTTCCAATTTTTGTCCCAATTCTTCCCATTCCCATTGAAACTTTTCAAATCCCTGTCAAATCTGTTGAAATCCTACTGAAAGTTTGACACTGCTCTCTAGAATTTTCAAAATCCACTTCAACATGTTTACAATTTCACGTCCAAATTGCTAAAATTCCAGTTGAAATTTTTTCAAAGTCCCTTAAAAATTTTCCAATTTTTGTCCCAATTCTTCCCATTCCCATTGAAACTTTTCAAATCCCTCTCAAAATTGTTGAAATTCTGTTGAAGCTTTTAAAATTCTCTCTAGAATTTTCAAAATCCACTTCAACATGTTTACAATTTCACGTCAAAAAATTGCTAAAATTCCAGTTGAAATTTTTTCAAAGTCCCTTAAAAATTTTCCCATTTTTGTCCCAATTCTTCCCATTCCCATTGAAACTTTTCAAATCCCTCTCAAAATTGTTGAAATTCTGTTGAAGCTTTTAAAATTCTCTCTAGAATTTTCAAAATCCACTTCAACATGTTTACAATTTCACGTAAAAAAATTGCTAAAATTCCAGTTGAAATTTTTTCAAAGTCCCTTAAAAATTTTCCCATTTTTGTCCCAATTCTTCCCATTCCCATTGAAACTTTTCAAATCCCTCTCAAAATTGTTGAAATTCTGTTGAAGCTTTTAAAATTCTCTCTAGAATTTTCAAAATCCATGTCCACATGTTTACAATTTCACATCAAAAAATTGCTAAAATTCCAGTTGAAATTTTTTCAATGTCCCTTAAAAATTTTCCAATTTTCATCCCAATTCTTCCCATTCCCATTGAAACTTTTCAAATCCCTCTCAAAATTGTTGAAATTCTCTTGAAGCTCTTAAAATTCTCTCTAGAATTTTCAAAATCCACTTCAACATGTTTACAATTTCACGTCAAAATTGCTAAAATTCCAGTTGAAATTTTTTCAAAGTCCCTTAAAAATTTTCCCATTTTTGTCCCAATTCTTCCCATTCCCATTGAAACTTTTCAAATCCCTCTCAAAATTGTTGAAATTCTATTGAAGCTTTTAAAATTCTCTCTAGAATTTTCAAAATCCATGTCCACATGTTTACAATTTCACGTCAAAAAATGGCTAAAATTCCAGTTGAAATTTTTTCAAAGTCCCTTAAAAATTTTCCCATTTTTGTCCCAATTCTTCCCATTCCCATTGAAACTTTTCAAATCCCTCTCAAAATTGTTGAAAGTCTCTTGAAGCTTTTAAAATTCTCTCTAGAATTTTCAAAATCCATGTCCACATGTTTACAATTTCACGTCAAAAAATTGCTAAAATTCCAGTTGAAATTTTTTCAAAGTCCCTTAAAAATTTTCCAATTTTTGTCCCAATTCTTCCCATTCCCATTGAAACTTTTCAAATCCCTCTCAAAATTGTTGAAATTCTGTTGAAGCTTTTAAAATTCTCTCTAGAATTTTCAAAATCCATGTCCACATGTTTACAATTTCACGTCCAAATTGCTAAAATTCCAGTTGAAATTTTTTCAAAGTCCCTTAAAAATTTTCCAATTTTTGTCCC
The DNA here is from genome assembly GCF_964273445.1 of Streptopelia decaocto. Taxonomy (NCBI): domain Eukaryota; kingdom Metazoa; phylum Chordata; class Aves; order Columbiformes; family Columbidae; genus Streptopelia; species Streptopelia decaocto. The sequence continues at coordinate 13,923 of NW_028115058.1, forward strand.
AATTCTTCCCATTCCCATTGAAACTTTTCAAATCCCTCTCAAAATTGTTGAAATTCTGTTGAAGCTTTTAAAATTCTCTCTAGAATTTTCAAAATCCACTTCAACATGTTTACAATTTCACGTAAAAAAATTGCTAAAATTCCAGTTGAAATTTTTTCAAAGTCCCTTAAAAATTTTCCAATTTTTGTCCCAATTCTTCCCATTCCCATTGAAACTTTTCAAATCCCTGTCAAAACTGTTGAAATCCTACTGAAAGTTTGACACTGCTCTCTAGAATTTTCAAAATCCACTTCAACATGTTTACAATTTCACGTCCAAATTGCTAAAATTCCAGTTGAAATTTTTTCAAAGTCCCTTAAAAATTTTCCAATTTTTGTCCCAATTCTTCCCATTCCCATTGAAACTTTTCAAATCCCTCTCAAAATTGTTGAAAGTCTCTTGAAGCTTTTAAAATTCTCTCTAGAATTTTCAAAATCCACTTCAACATGTTTACAATTTCACGTCAAAAAATTGCTAAAATTCCAGTTGAAATTTTTTCAAAGTCCCTTAAAAATTTTCCCATTTTTGTCCCAATTCTTCCCATTCCCATTGAAACTTTTCAAATCCCTCTCAAAATTGTTGAAATTCTGTTGAAGCTTTTAAAATTCTCTCTAGAATTTTCAAAATCCATGTCCACATGTTTACAATTTCACGTCCAAATTGCTAAAATTCCAGTTGAAATTTTTTCAAAGTCCCTTAAAAATTTCCAATTTTCGTCCCAATTCTTCCCATTCCCATTGAAACTTTTCAAATCCCTGTCAAAACTGTTGAAATCCTACTGAAAGTTTGACACTGCTCTCTAGAATTTTCAAAATCCACTTCAACATGTTTACAATTTCACGTCCAAATTGCTAAAATTCCAGTTGAAATTTTTTCAAAGTCCCTTAAAAATTTTCCAATTTTTGTCCCAATTCTTCCCATTCCCATTGAAACTTTTCAAATCCCTCTCAAAATTGTTGAAATTCTGTTGAAGCTTTTAAAATTCTCTCTAGAATTTTCAAAATCCACTTCAACATGTTTACAATTTCACGTCAAAAAATTGCTAAAATTCCAGTTGAAATTTTTTCAAAGTCCCTTAAAAATTTTCCCATTTTTGTCCCAATTCTTCCCATTCCCATTGAAACTTTTCAAATCCCTCTCAAAATTGTTGAAATTCTGTTGAAGCTTTTAAAATTCTCTCTAGAATTTTCAAAATCCACTTCAACATGTTTACAATTTCATGTCAAAAGTGCTAAAATTCCAGTTGAAATTTTTTCAAAGTCCCTTAAAAATTTTCCCATTTTTGTCCCAATTCTTCCCATTCCCATTGAAACTTTTCAAATCCCTCTCAAAATTGTTGAAATTCTCTTGAAGCTTTTAAAATTCTCTCTAGAATTTTCAAAATCCATGTCCACATGTTTACAATTTCACGTCAAAAAATTGCTAAAATTCCAGTTGAAATTTTTTCAAAGTCCCTTAAAAATTTTCCCATTTTTGTCCCAATTCTTCCCATTCCCATTGAAACTTTTCAAATCCCTCTCAAAATTGTTGAAAGTCTCTTGAAGCTTTTAAAATTCTCTCTAGAATTTTCAAAATCCATGTCCACATGTTTACAATTTCACGTCAAAAAATTGCTAAAATTCCAGTTGAAATTTTTTCAAAGTCCCTTAAAAATTTTCCAATTTTTGTCCCAATTCTTCCCATTCCCATTGAAACTTTTCAAATCCCTCTCAAAATTGTTGAAATTCTGTTGAAGCTTTTAAAATTCTCTCTAGAATTTTCAAAATCCATGTCCACATGTTTACAATTTCACGTCCAAATTGCTAAAATTCCAGTTGAAATTTTTTCAAAGTCCCTTAAAAATTTTCCAATTTTTGTCCCAATTCTTCCCATTCCCATTGAAACTTTTCAAATCCCTCTCAAAATTGTTGAAAGTCTCTTGAAGCTTTTAAAATTCTCTCTAGAATTTTCAAAATCCATGTCCACATGTTTACAATTTCACGTCAAAAAATTGCTAAAATTCCAGTTGAAATTTTTTCAAAGTCCCTTAAAAATTTTCCCATTTTTGTCCCAATTCTTCCCATTCCCATTGAAACTTTTCAAATCCCTCTCAAAATTGTTGAAATTCTGTTGAAGCTTTTAAAATTCTCTCTAGAATTTTCAAAATCCATGTCCACATGTTTACAATTTCACGTCAAAAAATTGCTAAAATTCCAGTTGAAATTTTTTCAAAGTCCCTTAAAAATTTTCCAATTTTCGTCCCAATTCTTCCCATTCCCATTGAAACTTTTCAAATCCCTGTCAAAACTGTTGAAATCCTACTGAAAGTTTGACACTGCTCTCTAGAATTTTCAAAATCCATGTCCACATGTTTACAATTTCACGTCAAAAAATTGCTAAAATTCCAGTTGAAATTTTTTCAAAGTCCCTTAAAAATTTTCCAATTTTTGTCCCAATTCTTCCCATTCCCATTGAAACTTTTCAAATCCCTCTCAAAATTGTTGAAATTCTGTTGAAGCTTTTAAAATTCTCTCTAGAATTTTCAAAATCCACTTCAACATGTTTACAATTTCACGTCGAAAAATGGCTAAAATTCCAGTTGAAATTTTTTCAAAGTCCCTTAAAAATTTTCCCATTTTTGTCCCAATTCTTCCCATTCCCATTGAAACTTTTCAAATCCCTCTCAAAATTGTTGAAATTCTGTTGAAGCTTTTAAAATTCTCTCTAGAATTTTCAAAATCCACTTCAACATGTTTACAATTTCACGTAAAAAAATTGCTAAAATTCCAGTTGAAATTTTTTCAAAGTCCCTTAAAAATTTTCCCATTTTTGTCCCAATTCTTCCCATTCCCATTGAAACTTTTCAAATCCCTCTCAAAATTGTTGAAATTCTGTTGAAGCTTTTAAAATTCTCTCTAGAATTTTCAAAATCCATGTCCACATGTTTACAATTTCACATCAAAAAATGGCTAAAATTCCAGTTGAAATTTTTTCAAAGTCCCTTCAAAATTTTCCCATTTTTGTCCCAATTCTTCCCATTCCCATTGAAACTTTTCAAATCCCTCTCAAAATTGTTGAAAGTCTCTTGAAGCTTTTAAAATTCTCTCTAGAATTTTCAAAATCCATGTCCACATGTTTACAATTTCACGTCAAAAAATTGCTAAAATTCCAGTTGAAATTTTTTCAAAGTCCCTTAAAAATTTTCCAATTTTTGTCCCAATTCTTCCCATTCCCATTGAAACTTTTCAAATCCCTCTCAAAATTGTTGAAATTCTCTTGAAGCTTTTAAAATTCTCTCTAGAATTTTCAAAATCCATGTCCACATGTTTACAATTTCACGTCCAAATTGCTAAAATTCCAGTTGAAATTTTTTCAAAGTCCCTTTAAAATTTTCCAATTTTTGTCCCAATTCTTCCCATTCCCATTGAAACTTTTCAAATCCCTCTCAAAATTGTTGAAAGTCTCTTGAAGCTTTTAAAATTCTCTCTAGAATTTTCAAAATCCATGTCCACATGTTTACAATTTCACGTCAAAAAATTGCTAAAATTCCAGTTGAAATTTTTTCAAAGTCCCTTAAAAATTTTCCAATTTTTGTCCCAATTCTTCCCATTCCCATTGAAACTTTTCAAATCCCTCTCAAAACTGTTGACATTCTGTTGAAGCTTTTAAAATTCTCTCTAGAATTTTCAAAATCCACTTCAACATGTTTACAATTTCACGTCAAAATTGCTAAAATTCCAGTTGAAATTTTTTCAAAGTCCCTTAATAATTTTCCAATTTTTGTCCCAATTCTTCCCATTCCCATTGAAACTTTTCAAATCCCTCTCAAAATTGTTGAAATTCTGTTGAAGCTTTTAAAATTCTCTCTAGAATTTTCAAAATCCATGTCCACATGTTTACAATTTCACGTCCAAATTGCTAAAATTCCAGTTGAAATTTTTTCAAAGTCCCTTTAAAATTTTCCAATTTTTATCCCAATTCTTCCCATTCCCATTGAAACTTTTCAAATCCCTCTCAAAATTGTTGAAATTCTGTTGAAGCTTTTAAAATTCTCTCTAGAATTTTCAAAATCCATGTCCACATATTTACAATTTCACGTCAAAAAATTGCTAAAATTCCAGTTGAAATTTTTTCAAAGTCCCTTAAAAATTTTCCAATTTTTGTCCCAATTCTTCCTATTCCCATTGAAACTTTTCAAATCCCTCTCAAAATTGTTGAAATTCTGTTGAAGCTTTTAAAATTCTCTCTAGAATTTTCAAAATCCATGTCCACATGTTTACAATTTCACGTAAAAAAATGGCTAAAATTCCAGTTGAAATTTTTTCAAAGTCCCTTAAAAATTTTCCAATTTTTGTCCCAATTCTTCCCATTCCCATTGAAACTTTTCAAATCCCTCTCAAAATTGTTGAAATTCTGTTGAAGCTTTTAAAATTCTCTCTAGAATTTTCAAAATCCATGTCCATATGTTTACAATTTCATGTCCAAATTGCTAAAATTCCAGTTGAAATTTTTTCAAAGTCCCTTTAAAATTTTCAAATTTTTGTCCCAATTCTTCCCATTCCCATTGAAACTTTTCAAATCCCTCTCAAAACTGTTGAAATTCTGTTGAAGCTTTTAAAATTCTCTCTAGAATTTTCAAAATCCACTTCAACATGTTTACAATTTCACGTAAAAAAATTGCTAAAATTCCAGTTGAAATTTTTTCAAAGTCCCTTTAAAATTTTCCAATTTTTGTCCCAATTCTTCCCATTCCCATTGAAACTTTTCAAATCCCTCTCAAAACTGTTGAAATCCTACTGAAAGTTTGACACTGCTCTCTAGAATTTTCAAAATCCATGTCCACATGTTTACAATTTCACGTCAAAATTGCTAAAATTCCAGTTGAAATTTTTTCAAAGTCCCTTAAAAATTTTCCAATTTTTGTCCCAATTCTTCCCATTCCCATTGAAACTTTTCAAATCCCTCTCAAAACTGTTGAAATCCTATTGAAAGTTTGACACTTCTCTCTAGAATTTTCAAAATCCATGTCCACATGTTTACAATTTCACGTCAAAATTGCTAAAATTCCAGTTGAAATTTTTTCAATGTCCCTTAAAAATTTTCCAATTTTCATCCCAATTCTTCCCATTCCCATTGAAACTTTGCAAATCCCTCTCAAAATTGTTGAAATTCTCTTGAAGCTCTTAAAATTCTCTCTGGAATTTTCAAAATCCACTTCAACATGTTTACAATTTCACGTCAAAATTGCTAAAATTCCAGTTGAAATTTTTTCAAAGTCCCTTAAAAATTTTCCAATTTTTGTCCCAATTCTTCCCATTCCCATTGAAACTTTTCAAATCCCTCTCAAAATTGTTGAAATTCTGTTGAAGCTTTTAAAATTCTCTCTAGAATTTTCAAAATCCATGTCCACATGTTTACAATTTCACGTCAAAAAATTGCTAAAATTCCAGTTGAAATTTTTTCAAAGTCCCTTCAAAATTTTCCCATTTTTGTCCCAATTCTTCCCATTCCCATTGAAACTTTTCAAATCCCTCTCAAAATTGTTGAAATTCTCTTGAAGCTTTTAAAATTCTCTCTAGAATTTTCAAAATCCATGTCCACATGTTTACAATTTCACATCAAAAAATGGCTAAAATTCCAGTTGAAATTTTTTCAAAGTCCCTTCAAAATTTTCCCATTTTTGTCCCAATTCTTCCCATTCCCATTGAAACTTTTCAAATCCCTCTCAAAATTGTTGAAATTCTCTTGAAGCTTTTAAAATTCTCTCTAGAATTTTCAAAATCCATGTCCACATGTTTACAATTTCACGTAAAAAAATTGCTAAAATTCCAGTTGAAATTTTTTCAAAGTCCCTTTAAAATTTTCCAATTTTTGTCCCAATTCTTCCCATTCCCATTGAAACTTTTCAAATCCCTCTCAAAATTGTTGAAAGTCTCTTGAAGCTTTTAAAATTCTCTCTAGAATTTTCAAAATCCATGTCCACATGTTTACAATTTCACGTAAAAAAATTGCTAAAATTCCAGTTGAAATTTTTTCAAAGTCCCTTAAAAATTTTCCAATTTTTGTCCCAATTCTTCCCATTCCCATTGAAACTTTTCAAATCCCTCTCTAAATTGTTGACATTCTGTTGAAGCTTTTAAAATTCTCTCTAGAATTTTCAAAATCCACTTCAACATGTTTACAATTTCACGTAAAAAAATTGCTAAAATTCCAGTTGAAATTTTTTCAAAGTCCCTTAAAAATTTTCCAATTTTCGTCCCAATTCTTCCCATTCCCATTGAAACTTTTCAAATCCCTGTCAAAACTGTTGAAATCCTACTGAAAGTTTGACACTGCTCTCTAGAATTTTCAAAATCCATGTCCACATGTTTACAATTTCACGTCAAAAAATTGCTAAAATTCCAGTTGAAATTTTTTCAAAGTCCCTTCAAAATTTTCCAATTTTTGTCCCAATTCTTCCCATTCCCATTGAAACTTTTCAAATCCCTCTCAAAATTGTTGAAATTCTGTTGAAGCTTTTAAAATTCTCTCTAGAATTTTCAAAATCCACTTCAACATGTTTACAATTTCACGTCAAAATTGCTAAAATTCCAGTTGAAATTTTTTCAAAGTCCCTTAAAAATTTTCCAATTTTTGTCCCAATTCTTCCCATTCCCATTGAAACTTTTCAAATCCCTGTCAAAACTGTTGAAATCCTACTGAAAGTTTGACACTGCTCTCTAGAATTTTCAAAATCCACTTCAACATGTTTACAATTTCACGTCCAAATTGCTAAAATTCCAGTTGAAATTTTTTCAAAGTCCCTTAAAAATTTTCCAATTTTTGTCCCAATTCTTCCCATTCCCATTGAAACTTTTCAAATCCCTCTCAAAATTGTTGAAATTCTGTTGAAGCTTTTAAAATTCTCTCTAGAATTTTCAAAATCCACTTCAACATGTTTACAATTTCACGTCAAAAAATTGCTAAAATTCCAGTTGAAATTTTTTCAAAGTCCCTTAAAAATTTTCCCATTTTTGTCCCAATTCTTCCCATTCCCATTGAAACTTTTCAAATCCCTCTCAAAATTGTTGAAATTCTGTTGAAGCTTTTAAAATTCTCTCTAGAATTTTCAAAATCCATGTCCACATGTTTACAATTTCACGTCAAAAAATTGCTAAAATTCCAGTTGAAATTTTTTCAAAGTCCCTTAAAAATTTTCCCATTTTTGTCCCAATTCTTCCCATTCCCATTGAAACTTTTCAAATCCCTCTCAAAATTGTTGAAAGTCTCTTGAAGCTTTTAAAATTCTCTCTAGAATTTTCAAAATCCATGTCCACATGTTTACAATTTCACGTCAAAAAATTGCTAAAATTCCAGTTGAAATTTTTTCAAAGTCCCTTCAAAATTTTCCAATTTTTGTCCCAATTCTTCCCATTCCCATTGAAACTTTTCAAATCCCTCTCAAAATTGTTGAAATTCTGTTGAAGCTTTTAAAATTCTCTCTAGAATTTTCAAAATCCATGTCCACATGTTTACAATTTCACGTCCAAATTGCTAAAATTCCAGGTGAAATTTTTTCAAAGTCCCTTTAAAATTTTCCAATTTTTGTCCCAATTCTTCCCATTCCCATTGAAACTTTTCAAATCCCTCTCAAAATTGTTGAAAGTCTCTTGAAGCTTTTAAAATTCTCTCTAGAATTTTCAAAATCCATGTCCACATGTTTACAATTTCACGTAAAAAAATTGCTAAAATTCCAGTTGAAATTTTTTCAAAGTCCCTTAAAAATTTTCCAATTTTTGTCCCAATTCTTCCCATTCCCATTGAAACTTTTCAAATCCCTCTCAAAACTGTTGACATTCTGTTGAAGCTTTTAAAATTCTCTCTAGAATTTTCAAAATCCACTTCAACATGTTTACAATTTCACGTCAAAATTGCTAAAATTCCAGTTGAAATTTTTTCAAAGTCCCTTCAAAATTTTCCAATTTTTGTCCCAATTCTTCCCATTCCCATTGAAACTTTTCAAATCCCTCTCAAAATTGTTGAAATTCTGTTGAAGCTTTTAAAATTCTCTCTAGAATTTTCAAAATCCATGTCCACATGTTTACAATTTCACGTCCAAATTGCTAAAATTCCAGTTGAAATTTTTTCAAAGTCCCTTTAAAATTTTCCAATTTTTATCCCAATTCTTCCCATTCCCATTGAAACTTTTCAAATCCCTCTCAAAATTGTTGAAATTCTGTTGAAGCTTTTAAAATTCTCTCTAGAATTTTCAAAATCCATGTCCACATGTTTACAATTTCACGTCAAAAAATTGCTAAAATTCCAGTTGAAATTTTTTCAAAGTCCCTTAAAAATTTTCCAATTTTTGTCCCAATTCTTCCCATTCCCATTGAAACTTTTCAAATCCCTCTCAAAATTGTTGAAATTCTGTTGAAGCTTTTAAAATTCTCTCTAGAATTTTCAAAATCCATGTCCACATGTTTACAATTTCACGTCAAAAAATTGCTAAAATTCCAGTTGAAATTTTTTCAAAGTCCCTTAAAAATTTTCCAATTTTTGTCCCAATTCTTCCCATTCCCATTGAAACTTTTCAAATCCCTCTCAAAATTGTTGAAATTCTGTTGAAGCTTTTAAAATTCTCTCTAGAATTTTCAAAATCCATGTCCACATGTTTACAATTTCACGTCCAAATTGCTAAAATTCCAGTTGAAATTTTTTCAAAGTCCCTTTAAAATTTTCCAATTTTTGTCCCAATTCTTCCCATTCCCATTGAAACTTTTCAAATCCCTCTCAAAATTGTTGAAAGTCTCTTGAAGCTTTTAAAATTCTCTCTAGAATTTTCAAAATCCATGTCCACATGTTTACAATTTCACGTCAAAAAATTGCTAAAATTCCAGTTGAAATTTTTTCAAAGTCCCTTAAAAATTTTCCCATTTTTGTCCCAATTCTTCCCATTCCCATTGAAACTTTTCAAATCCCTCTCAAAACTGTTGACATTCTGTTGAAGCTTTTAAAATTCTCTCTAGAATTTTCAAAATCCACTTCAACATGTTTACAATTTCACGTCAAAATTGCTAAAATTCCAGTTGAAATTTTTTCAAAGTCCCTTTAAAATTTTCCAATTTTTATCCCAATTCTTCCCATTCCCATTGAAACTTTTCAAATCCCTCTCAAAATTGTTGAAATTCTGTTGAAGCTTTTAAAATTCTCTCTAGAATTTTCAAAATCCATGTCCACATGTTTACAATTTCACGTCAAAAAATTGCTAAAATTCCAGTTGAAATTTTTTCAAAGTCCCTTAAAAATTTTCCAATTTTTGTCCCAATTCTTCCTATTCCCATTGAAACTTTTCAAATCCCTCTCAAAATTGTTGAAATTCTGTTGAAGCTTTTAAAATTCTCTCTAGAATTTTCAAAATCCATGTCCACATGTTTACAATTTCACGTCAAAAAATTGCTAAAATTCCAGTTGAAATTTTTTCAAAGTCCCTTCAAAATTTTCCAATTTTTGTCCCAATTCTTCCCATTCCCATTGAAACTTTTCAAATCCCTCTCAAAATTGTTGAAATTCTGTTGAAGCTTTTAAAATTCTCTCTAGAATTTTCAAAATCCATGTCCACATGTTTACAATTTCATGTCCAAATTGCTAAAATTCCAGTTGAAATTTTTTCAAAGTCCCTTTAAAATTTTCCAATTTTTGTCCCAATTCTTCCCATTCCCATTGAAACTTTTCAAATCCCTCTCAAAACTGTTGAAATTCTGTTGAAGCTTTTAAAATTCTCTCTAGAATTTTCAAAATCCACTTCAACATGTTTACAATTTCACGTCAAAATTGCTAAAATTCCAGTTGAAATTTTTTCAAAGTCCCTTCAAAATTTTCCAATTTTTGTCCCAATTCTTCCCATTCCCATTGAAACTTTTCAAATCCCTCTCAAAATTGTTGAAATTCTCTTGAAGCTTTTAAAATTCTCTCTAGAATTTTCAAAATCCATGTCCACATGTTTACAATTTCACATCAAAAAATTGCTAAAATTCCAGTTGAAATTTTTTCAAAGTCCCTTAAAAATTTTCCAATTTTTGTCCCAATTCTTCCCATTCCCATTGAAACTTTTCAAATCCCTCTCAAAATTGTTGAAATTCTCTTGAAGCTTTTAAAATTCTCTCTAGAATTTTCAAAATCCATGTCCACATGTTTACAATTTCACGTAAAAAAATTGCTAAAATTCCAGTTGAAATTTTTTCAAAGTCCCTTAAAAATTTTCCAATTTTTGTCCCAATTCTTCCCATTCCCATTGAAACTTTTCACATCCCTGTCAAAACTGTTGAAATCCTACTGAAAGTTTGACACTGCTCTCTAGAATTTTCAAAATCCACTTCAACATGTTTACAATTTCACGTAAAAAAATTGCTAAAATTCCAGGTGAAATTTTTTCAAAGTCCCTGAAAAATTTTCCCATTTTTGTCCCAATTCTTCCCATTCCCATTGAAACTTTTCAAATCCCTCTCAAAATTGTTGAAAGTCTCTTGAAGCTTTTAAAATTCTCTCTAGAATTTTCAAAATCCATGTCCACATGTTTACAATTTCACGTCAAAAAATTGCTAAAATTCCAGTTGAAATTTTTTCAAAGTCCCTTAAAAATTTTCCCATTTTTGTCCCAATTCTTCCCATTCCCATTGAAACTTTACAAATCCCTCTCAAAATTGTTGAAATTCTCTTGAAGCTTTTAAAATTCTCTCTAGAATTTTCAAAATCCATGTCCACATGTTTACAATTTCACGTCCAAATTGCTAAAATTCCAGTTGAAATTTTTTCAAAGTCCCTTTAAAATTTTCCAATTTTTGTCCCAATTCTTCCCATTCCCATTGAAACTTTTCAAATCCCTCTCAAAACTGTTGAAATTCTGTTGAAGCTTTTAAAATTCTCTCTAGAATTTTCAAAGTCCACTTCAACATGTTTACAATTTCACGTCAAAATTGCTAAAATTCCAGTTGAAATTTTTTCAAAGTCCCTTAAAAATTTTCCAATTTTTGTCCCAATTCTTCCCATTCCCATTGAAACTTTTCAAATCCCTCTCAAAATTGTTGAAAGTCTCTTGAAGCTTTTAAAATTCTCTCTAGAATTTTCAAAATCCATGTCCACATGTTTACAATTTCACATCAAAAAATTGCTAAAATTCCAGTTGAAATTTTTTCAAAGTCCCTTAAAAATTTTCCAATTTTTGTCCCAATTCTTCCCATTCCCATTGAAACTTTTCAAATCCCTCTCAAAACTGTTGAAATTCTGTTGAAGCTTTTAAAATTCTCTCTAGAATTTTCAAAATCCACTTCAACATGTTTACAATTTCACGTCAAAATTGCTAAAATTCCAGTTGAAATTTTTTCAAAGTCCCTTAAAAATTTTCCCATTTTTGTCCCAATTCTTCCCATTCCCATTGAAACTTTTCAAATCCCTCTCAAAATTGTTGAAATTCTCTTGAAGCTTTTAAAATTCTCTCTAGAATTTTCAAAATCCATGTCCACATGTTTACAATTTCACGTCAAAAAATTGCTAAAATTCCAGTTGAAATTTTTTCAAAGTCCCTTAAAAATTTTCCAATTTTTGTCCCAATTCTTCCCATTCCCATTGAAACTTTTCAAATCCCTCTCAAAATTGTTGAAATTCTGTTGAAGCTTTTAAAATTCTCTCTAGAATTTTCAAAATCCATGTCCACATGTTTACAATTTCACGTCAAAAAATTGCTAAAATTCCAGTTGAAATTTTTTCAAAGTCCCTTAAAAATTTTCCCATTTTTGTCCCAATTCTTCCCATTCCCATTGAAACTTTTCAAATCCCTCTCAAAATTGTTGAAATTCTCTTGAAGCTTTTAAAATTCTCTCTAGAATTTTCAAAATCCACTTCAACATGTTTACAATTTCACGTCCAAATTGCTAAAATTCCAGTTGAAATTTTTTCAAAGTCCCTTAAAAATTTTCCAATTTTTGTCCCAATTCTTCCCATTCCCATTGAAACTTTTCAAATCCCTCTCAAAATTGTTGAAATTCTCTTGAAGCTTTTAAAATTCTCTCTAGAATTTTCAAAATCCATGTCCACATGTTTACAATTTCACGTCCAAATTGCTAAAATTCCAGTTGAAATTTTTTCAAAGTCCCTTAAAAATTTTCCAATTTTTGTCCCAATTCTTCCCATTCCCATTGAAACTTTTCAAATCCCTCTCAAAACTGTTGAAATCCTATTGAAAGTTTGACACTTCTCTCTAGAATTTTCAAAATCCATGTCCACATGTTTACAATTTCACGTCAAAATTGCTAAAATTCCAGTTGAAATTTTTTCAAAGTCCCTTAAAAATTTTCCAATTTTTGTCCCAATTCTTCCCATTCCCATTGAAACTTTTCAAATCCCTCTCAAAATCGTTGAAATTCTGTTGAAGCTTTTAAAATTCTCTCTAGAATTTTCAAAGTCCACTTCAACATGTTTACAATTTCACGTCAAAATTGCTAAAATTCCAGTTGAAATTTTTTCAAAGTCCCTTAAAAATTTTCCAATTTTTGTCCCAATTCTTCCCATTCCCATTGAAACTTTTCAAATCCCTCTCAAAATTGTTGAAATTCTGTTGAAGCTTTTAAAATTCTCTCTAGAATTTTCAAAATCCATGTCCACATGTTTACAATTTCACATCAAAAAATTGCTAAAATTCCAGTTGAAATTTTTTCAAAGTCCCTTAAAAATTTTCCAATTTTTGTCCCAATTCTTCCCATTCCCATTGAAACTTTTCAAATCCCTCTCAAAACTGTTGAAATTCTGTTGAAGCTTTTAAAATTCTCTCTAGAATTTTCAAAATCCACTTCAACATGTTTACAATTTCACGTCAAAAATGGCTAAAATTCCAGTTGAAATTTTTTCAAAGTCCCTTAAAAATTTTCCAATTTTTGTCCCAATTCTTCCCATTCCCATTGAAACTTTTCAAATCCCTCTCAAAATTGTTGAAATTCTCTTGAAGCTTTTAAAATTCTCTCTAGAATTTTCAAAATCCATGTCCACATGTTTACAATTTCACGTAAAAAAATTGCTAAAATTCCAGTTGAAATTTTTTCAAAGTCCCTTCAAAATTTTCCAATTTTTGTCCCAATTCTTCCCATTCCCATTGAAACTTTTCAAATCCCTCTCAAAATTGTTGAAATTCTCTTGAAGCTTTTAAAATTCTCTCTAGAATTTTCAAAATCCATGTCCACATGTTTACAATTTCACGTAAAAAAATTGCTAAAATTCCAGTTGAAATTTTTTCAAAGTCCCTTAAAAATTTTCCCATTTTTGTCCCAATTCTTCCCATTCCCATTGAAACTTTTCACATCCCTGTCAAAATTGTTGAAATCCTACTGAAAGTTTGACACTGCTCTCTAGAATTTTCAAAATCCACTTCAACATGTTTACAATTTCACGTAAAAAAATTGCTAAAATTCCAGTTGAAATTTTTTCAAAGTCCCTGAAAAATTTTCCCATTTTTGTCCCAATTCTTCCCATTCCCATTGAAACTTTTCAAATCCCTCTCAAAATTGTTGAAATTCTCTTGAAGCTTTTAAAATTCTCTCTAGAATTTTCAAAATCCATGTCCACATGTTTACAATTTCACGTAAAAAAATTGCTAAAATTCCAGTTGAAATTTTTTCAAAGTCCCTTAAAAATTTTCCAATTTTTGTCCCAATTCTTCCCATTCCCATTGAAACTTTTCAAATCCCTCTCAAAATTGTTGAAAGTCTCTTGAAGCTTTTAAAATTCTCTCTAGAATTTTCAAAATCCATGTCCACATGTTTACAATTTCACATCAAAAAATTGCTAAAATTCCAGTTGAAATTTTTTCAATGTCCCTTAAAAATTTTCCAATTTTTGTCCCAATTCTTCCCATTCCCATTGAAACTTTGCAAATCCCTCTCAAAATTGTTGAAATTCTCTTGAAGCTCTTAAAATTCTCTCTAGAATTTTCAAAATCCACTTCAACATGTTTACAATTTCACGTCAAAATTGCTAAAATTCCAGTTGAAATTTTTTCAAAGTCCCTTAAAAATTTTCCAATTTTTGTCCCAATTCTTCCCATTCCCATTGAAACTTTTCAAATCCCTCTCAAAATTGTTGAAATTCTGTTGAAGCTTTTAAAATTCTCTCTAGAATTTTCAAAATCCATGTCCACATGTTTACAATTTCACGTCCAAATTGCTAAAATTCCAGTTGAAATTTTTTCAAAGTCCCTTTAAAATTTTCCAATTTTTGTCCCAATTCTTCCCATTCCCATTGAAACTTTTCAAATCCCTCTCAAAATTGTTGAAATTCTGTTGAAGCTTTTAAAATTCTCTCTAGAATTTTCAAAATCCATGTCCACATGTTTACAATTTCACGTAAAAAAATTGCTAAAATTCCAGTTGAAATTTTTTCAAAGTCCCTTAAAAATTTTCCAATTTTTGTCCCAATTCTTCCCATTCCCATTGAAACTTTTCAAATCCCTCTCAAAATTGTTGAAATTCTGTTGAAGCTTTTAAAATTCTCTCTAGAATTTTCAAAATCCATGTCCACATGTTTACAATTTCACGTCCAAATTGCTAAAATTCCAGTTGAAATTTTTTCAAAGTCCCTTTAAAATTTTCCAATTTTTGTCCCAATTCTTCCCATTCCCATTGAAACTTTTCAAATCCCTCTCAAAATTGTTGAAAGTCTCTTGAAGCTTTTAAAATTCTCTCTAGAATTTTCAAAATCCATGTCCACATGTTTACAATTTCACGTCAAAAAATTGCTAAAATTCCAGTTGAAATTTTTTCAAAGTCCCTTAAAAATTTTCCAATTTTTGTCCCAATTCTTCCCATTCCCATTGAAACTTTTCAAATCCCTCTCAAAACTGTTGACATTCTGTTGAAGCTTTTAAAATTCTCTCTAGAATTTTCAAAATCCACTTCAACATGTTTACAATTTCACGTCAAAATTGCTAAAATTCCAGTTGAAATTTTTTCAAAGTCCCTTTAAAATTTTCCAATTTTTATCCCAATTCTTCCCATTCCCATTGAAACTTTTCAAATCCCTCTCAAAATTGTTGAAATTCTGTTGAAGCTTTTAAAATTCTCTCTAGAATTTTCAAAATCCATGTCCACATGTTTACAATTTCATGTCAAAAAATTGCTAAAATTCCAGTTGAAATTTTTTCAAAGTCCCTTAAAAATTTTCCAATTTTTGTCCCAATTCTTCCTATTCCCATTGAAACTTTTCAAATCCCTCTCAAAATTGTTGAAATTCTGTTGAAGCTTTTAAAATTCTCTCTAGAATTTTCAAAATCCATGTCCACATGTTTACAATTTCACGTCAAAAAATTGCTAAAATTCCAGTTGAAATTTTTTCAAAGTCCCTTCAAAATTTTCCAATTTTTGTCCCAATTCTTCCCATTCCCATTGAAACTTTTCAAATCCCTCTCAAAATTGTTGAAATTCTGTTGAAGCTTTTAAAATTCTCTCTAGAATTTTCAAAATCCATGTCCACATGTTTACAATTTCATGTCCAAATTGCTAAAATTCCAGTTGAAATTTTTTCAAAGTCCCTTTAAAATTTTCCAATTTTTGTCCCAATTCTTCCCATTCCCATTGAAACTTTTCAAATCCCTCTCAAAACTGTTGAAATTCTGTTGAAGCTTTTAAAATTCTCTCTAGAATTTTCAAAATCCACTTCAACATGTTTACAATTTCACGTCAAAAAATTGCTAAAATTCCAGTTGAAATTTTTTCAAAGTCCCTTTAAAATTTTCCAATTTTTGTCCCAATTCTTCCCATTCCCATTGAAACTTTTCAAATCCCTCTCAAAACTGTTGAAATCCTACTGAAAGTTTGACACTGCTCTCTAGAATTTTCAAAATCCATGTCCACATGTTTACAATTTCACGTCAAAATTGCTAAAATTCCAGTTGAAATTTTTTCAAAGTCCCTTAAAAATTTTCCAATTTTTGTCCCAATTCTTCCCATTCCCATTGAAACTTTTCAAATCCCTCTCAAAACTGTTGAAATCCTATTGAAAGTTTGACACTTCTCTCTAGAATTTTCAAAATCCATGTCCACATGTTTACAATTTCACGTCAAAATTGCTAAAATTCCAGTTGAAATTTTTTCAAAGTCCCTTAAAAATTTTCCAATTTTTGTCCCAATTCTTCCCATTCCCATTGAAACTTTTCAAATCCCTCTCAAAATCGTTGAAATTCTGTTGAAGCTTTTAAAATTCTCTCTAGAATTTTCAAAGTCCACTTCAACATGTTTACAATTTCACGTCAAAATTGCTAAAATTCCAGTTGAAATTTTTTCGAAGTCCCTTAAAAATTTTCCAATTTTTGTCCCAATTCTTCCCATTCCCATTGAAACTTTTCAAATCCCTCTCAAAATTGTTGAAATTCTGTTGAAGCTTTTAAAATTCTCTCTAGAATTTTCAAAATCCATGTCCACATGTTTACAATTTCACATCAAAAAATTGCTAAAATTCCAGTTGAAATTTTTTCAAAGTCCCTTTAAAATTTTCCAATTTTTGTCCCAATTCTTCCCATTCCCATTGAAACTTTTCAAATCCCTCTCAAAATTGTTGAAATTCTCTTGAAGCTTTTAAAATTCTCTCTAGAATTTTCAAAATCCATGTCCACATGTTTACAATTTCACGTAAAAAAATTGCTAAAATTCCAGTTGAAATTTTTTCAAAGTCCCTTAAAAATTTTCCCATTTTTGTCCCAATTCTTCCCATTCCCATTGAAACTTTTCAAATCCCTCTCAAAATTGTTGAAATTCTCTTGAAGCTTTTAAAATTCTCTCTAGAATTTTCAAAATCCATGTCCACATGTTTACAATTTCACGTAAAAAAATTGCTAAAATTCCAGTTGAAATTTTTTCAAAGTCCCTTAAAAATTTTCCCATTTTTGTCCCAATTCTTCCCATTCCCATTGAAACTTTACAAATCCCTCTCAAAATTGTTGAAATTCTCTTGAAGCTTTTAAAATTCTCTCTAGAATTTTCAAAATCCATGTCCACATGTTTACAATTTCACGTCCAAATTGCTAAAATTCCAGTTGAAATTTTTTCAAAGTCCCTTTAAAATTTTCCAATTTTTATCCCAATTCTTCCCATTCCCATTGAAACTTTTCAAATCCCTCTCAAAACTGTTGAAATTCTGTTGAAGCTTTTAAAATTCTCTCTAGAATTTTCAAAGTCCACTTCAACATGTTTACAATTTCACGTCAAAATTGCTAAAATTCCAGTTGAAATTTTTTCAAAGTCCCTTAAAAATTTTCCAATTTTTGTCCCAATTCTTCCCATTCCCATTGAAACTTTTCAAATCCCTCTCAAAATTGTTGAAAGTCTCTTGAAGCTTTTAAAATTCTCTCTAGAATTTTCAAAATCCATGTCCACATGTTTACAATTTCACATCAAAAAATTGCTAAAATTCCAGTTGAAATTTTTTCAAAGTCCCTTAAAAATTTTCCAATTTTTGTCCCAATTCTTCCCATTCCCATTGAAACTTTTCAAATCCCTCTCAAAACTGTTGAAATTCTGTTGAAGCTTTTAAAATTCTCTCTAGAATTTTCAAAATCCACTTCAACATGTTTACAATTTCACGTCAAAATTGCTAAAATTCCAGTTGAAATTTTTTCAAAGTCCCTTAAAAATTTTCCAATTTTTGTCCCAATTCTTCCCATTCCCATTGAAACTTTTCAAATCCCTCTCAAAATTGTTGAAATTCTCTTGAAGCTTTTAAAATTCTCTCTAGAATTTTCAAAATCCATGTCCACATGTTTACAATTTCACGTCAAAAAATTGCTAAAATTCCAGTTGAAATTTTTTCAAAGTCCCTTAAAAATTTTCCAATTTTTGTCCCAATTCTTCCCATTCCCATTGAAACTTTTCAAATCCCTCTCAAAATTGTTGAAATTCTGTTGAAGCTTTTAAAATTCTCTCTAGAATTTTCAAAATCCATGTCCACATGTTTACAATTTCACATCAAAAAATTGCTAAAATTCCAGTTGAAATTTTTTCAAAGTCCCTTAAAAATTTTCCCATTTTTGTCCCAATTCTTCCCATTCCCATTGAAACTTTTCAAATCCCTCTCAAAATTGTTGAAATTCTCTTGAAGCTTTTAAAATTCTCTCTAGAATTTTCAAAATCCACTTCAACATGTTTACAATTTCACGTCCAAATTGCTAAAATTCCAGTTGAAATTTTTTCAAAGTCCCTTAAAAATTTTCCAATTTTTGTCCCAATTCTTCCCATTCCCATTGAAACTTTTCAAATCCCTCTCAAAATTGTTGAAATTCTGTTGAAGCTTTTAAAATTCTCTCTAGAATTTTCAAAATCCATGTCCACATGTTTACAATTTCACGTCCAAATTGCTAAAATTCCAGTTGAAATTTTTTCAAAGTCCCTTAAAAATTTTCCAATTTTTGTCCCAATTCTTCCCATTCCCATTGAAACTTTTCAAATCCCTCTCAAAACTGTTGAAATCCTATTGAAAGTTTGACACTTCTCTCTAGAATTTTCAAAATCCATGTCCACATGTTTACAATTTCACGTCAAAATTGCTAAAATTCCAGTTGAAATTTTTTCAAAGTCCCTTAAAAATTTTCCAATTTTTGTCCCAATTCTTCCCATTCCCATTGAAACTTTTCAAATCCCTCTCAAAATCGTTGAAATTCTGTTGAAGCTTTTAAAATTCTCTCTAGAATTTTCAAAGTCCACTTCAACATGTTTACAATTTCACGTCAAAATTGCTAAAATTCCAGTTGAAATTTTTTCAAAGTCCCTTAAAAATTTTCCAATTTTTGTCCCAATTCTTCCCATTCCCATTGAAACTTTTCAAATCCCTCTCAAAATTGTTGAAATTCTGTTGAAGCTTTTAAAATTCTCTCTAGAATTTTCAAAATCCATGTCCACATGTTTACAATTTCACATCAAAAAATTGCTAAAATTCCAGTTGAAATTTTTTCAAAGTCCCTTAAAAATTTTCCAATTTTTGTCCCAATTCTTCCCATTCCCATTGAAACTTTTCAAATCCCTCTCAAAACTGTTGAAATTCTGTTGAAGCTTTTAAAATTCTCTCTAGAATTTTCAAAATCCACTTCAACATGTTTACAATTTCACGTCCAAATTGCTAAAATTCCAGTTGAAATTTTTTCAAAGTCCCTTCAAAATTTTCCAATTTTTGTCCCAATTCTTCCCATTCCCATTGAAACTTTTCAAATCCCTCTCAAAATTGTTGAAATTCTCTTGAAGCTTTTAAAATTCTCTCTAGAATTTTCAAAATCCATGTCCACATGTTTACAATTTCACGTAAAAAAATTGCTAAAATTCCAGTTGAAATTTTTTCAAAGTCCCTTCAAAATTTTCCAATTTTTGTCCCAATTCTTCCCATTCCCATTGAAACTTTTCAAATCCCTCTCAAAATTGTTGAAATTCTCTTGAAGCTTTTAAAATTCTCTCTAGAATTTTCAAAATCCATGTCCACATGTTTACAATTTCACGTAAAAAAATTGCTAAAATTCCAGTTGAAATTTTTTCAAAGTCCCTTAAAAATTTTCCAATTTTTGTCCCAATTCTTCCCATTCCCATTGAAACTTTTCACATCCCTGTCAAAATTGTTGAAATCCTACTGAAAGTTTGACACTGCTCTCTAGAATTTTCAAAATCCACTTCAACATGTTTACAATTTCACGTAAAAAAATTGCTAAAATTCCAGTTGAAATTTTTTCAAAGTCCCTTAAAAATTTTCCAATTTTTGTCCCAATTCTTCCCATTCCCATTGAAACTTTTCAAATCCCTCTCAAAACTGTTGAAATTCTGTTGAAGCTTTTAAAATTCTCTCTAGAATTTTCAAAGTCCACTTCAACATGTTTACAATTTCACGTCAAAATTGCTAAAATTCCAGTTGAAATTTTTTCAAAGTCCCTTAAAAATTTTCCAATTTTTGTCCCAATTCTTCCCATTCCCATTGAAACTTTTCAAATCCCTCTCAAAATTGTTGAAATTCTGTTGAAGCTTTTAAAATTCTCTCTAGAATTTTCAAAATCCATGTCCACATGTTTACAATTTCACATCAAAAAATTGCTAAAATTCCAGTTGAAATTTTTTCAAAGTCCCTTAAAAATTTTCCAATTTTTGTCCCAATTCTTCCCATTCCCATTGAAACTTTTCAAATCCCTCTCAAAACTGTTGAAATTCTGTTGAAGCTTTTAAAATTCTCTCTAGAATTTTCAAAATCCACTTCAACATGTTTACAATTTCACGTCCAAATTGCTAAAATTCCAGTTGAAATTTTTTCAAAGTCCCTTCAAAATTTTCCAATTTTTGTCCCAATTCTTCCCATTCCCATTGAAACTTTTCAAATCCCTCTCAAAATTGTTGAAATTCTCTTGAAGCTTTTAAAATTCTCTCTAGAATTTTCAAAATCCATGTCCACATGTTTACAATTTCACGTAAAAAAATTGCTAAAATTCCAGTTGAAATTTTTTCAAAGTCCCTTCAAAATTTTCCAATTTTTGTCCCAATTCTTCCCATTCCCATTGAAACTTTTCAAATCCCTCTCAAAATTGTTGAAATTCTCTTGAAGCTTTTAAAATTCTCTCTAGAATTTTCAAAATCCATGTCCACATGTTTACAATTTCACGTAAAAAAATTGCTAAAATTCCAGTTGAAATTTTTTCAAAGTCCCTTAAAAATTTTCCAATTTTTGTCCCAATTCTTCCCATTCCCATTGAAACTTTTCACATCCCTGTCAAAATTGTTGAAATCCTACTGAAAGTTTGACACTGCTCTCTAGAATTTTCAAAATCCACTTCAACATGTTTACAATTTCACGTAAAAAAATTGCTAAAATTCCAGTTGAAATTTTTTCAAAGTCCCTTAAAAATTTTCCAATTTTTGTCCCAATTCTTCCCATTCCCATTGAAACTTTTCAAATCCCTCTCAAAATTGTTGAAATTCTCTTGAAGCTTTTAAAATTCTCTCTAGAATTTTCAAAATCCATGTCCACATGTTTACAATTTCACGTCAAAAAATTGCTAAAATTCCAGTTGAAATTTTTTCAAAGTCCCTTAAAAATTTTCCAATTTTTGTCCCAATTCTTCCCATTCCCATTGAAACTTTTCAAATCCCTCTCAAAATTGTTGAAAGTCTCTTGAAGCTTTTAAAATTCTCTCTAGAATTTTCAAAATCCATGTCCACATGTTTACAATTTCACATCAAAAAATTGCTAAAATTCCAGTTGAAATTTTTTCAAAGTCCCTTAAAAATTTTCCAATTTTTGTCCCAATTCTTCCCATTCCCATTGAAACTTTTCAAATCCCTCTCAAAACTGTTGAAATTCTGTTGAAGCTTTTAAAATTCTCTCTAGAATTTTCAAAATCCACTTCAACATGTTTACAATTTCACGTCAAAATTGCTAAAATTCCAGTTGAAATTTTTTCAAAGTCCCTTAAAAATTTTCCAATTTTTGTCCCAATTCTTCCCATTCCCATTGAAACTTTTCAAATCCCTCTCAAAATTGTTGAAATTCTCTTGAAGCTTTTAAAATTCTCTCTAGAATTTTCAAAATCCATGTCCACATGTTTACAATTTCACGTCAAAAAATTGCTAAAATTCCAGTCGAAATTTTTTCAAAGTCCCTTAAAAATTTTCCCATTTTTGTCCCAATTCTTCCCATTCCCATTGAAACTTTTCAAATCCCTCTCAAAATTGTTGAAATTCTGTTGAAGCTTTTAAAATTCTCTCTAGAATTTTCAAAATCCATGTCCACATGTTTACAATTTCACGTCAAAAAATTGCTAAAATTCCAGTTGAAATTTTTTCAAAGTCCCTTAAAAATTTTCCCATTTTTGTCCCAATTCTTCCCATTCCCATTGAAACTTTTCAAATCCCTCTCAAAATTGTTGAAATTCTCTTGAAGCTTTTAAGATTCTCTCTAGAATTTTCAAAATCCACTTCAACATGTTTACAATTTCACGTCCAAATTGCTAAAATTCCAGTTGAAATTTTTTCAAAGTCCCTTAAAAATTTTCCAATTTTTGTCCCAATTCTTCCCATTCCCATTGAAACTTTTCAAATCCCTCTCAAAATTGTTGAAATTCTGTTGAAGCTTTTAAAATTCTCTCTAGAATTTTCAAAATCCATGTCCACATGTTTACAATTTCACGTAAAAAAATTGCTAAAATTCCAGTTGAAATTTTTTCAAAGTCCCTTAAAAATTTTCCAATTTTTGTCCCAATTCTTCCCATTCCCATTGAAACTTTTCAAATCCCTCTCAAAACTGTTGAAATCCTATTGAAAGTTTGACACTTCTCTCTAGAATTTTCAAAATCCATGTCCACATGTTTACAATTTCACGTCAAAATGGCTAAAATTCCAGTTGAAATTTTTTCAAAGTCCCTTAAAAATTTTCCAATTTTTGTCCCAATTCTTCCCATTCCCATTGAAACTTTTCAAATCCCTCTCAAAACTGTTGAAATCCTATTGAAAGTTTGACACTTCTCTCTAGAATTTTCAAAATCCATGTCCACATGTTTACAATTTCACGTCAAAATTGCTAAAATTCCAGTTGAAATTTTTTCAAAGTCCCTTAAAAATTTTCCAATTTTTGTCCCAATTCTTCCCATTCCCATTGAAACTTTTCAAATCCCTCTCAAAATCGTTGAAATTCTGTTGAAGCTTTTAAAATTCTCTCTAGAATTTTCAAAGTCCACTTCAACATGTTTACAATTTCACGTCAAAATTGCTAAAATTCCAGTTGAAATTTTTTCAAAGTCCCTTCAAAATTTTCCAATTTTTGTCCCAATTCTTCCCATTCCCATTGAAACTTTTCAAATCCCTCTCAAAATTGTTGAAATTCTGTTGAAGCTTTTAAAATTCTCTCTAGAATTTTCAAAATCCATGTCCACATGTTTACAATTTCACATCAAAAAATTGCTAAAATTCCAGTTGAAATTTTTTCAAAGTCCCTTAAAAATTTTCCAATTTTTGTCCCAATTCTTCCCATTCCCATTGAAACTTTTCAAATCCCTCTCAAAACTGTTGACATTCTGTTGAAGCTTTTAAAATTCTCTCTAGAATTTTCAAAATCCACTTCAACATGTTTACAATTTCACGTCAAAATTGCTAAAATTCCAGTTGAAATTTTTTCAAAGTCCCTTCAAAATTTTCCAATTTTTGTCCCAATTCTTCCCATTCCCATTGAAACTTTTCAAATCCCTCTCAAAATTGTTGAAATTCTCTTGAAGCTTTTAAAATTCTCTCTAGAATTTTCAAAATCCATGTCCACATGTTTACAATTTCACGTAAAAAAATTGCTAAAATTCCAGTTGAAATTTTTTCAAAGTCCCTTCAAAATTTTCCAATTTTTGTCCCAATTCTTCCCATTCCCATTGAAACTTTTCAAATCCCTCTCAAAATTGTTGAAATTCTCTTGAAGCTTTTAAAATTCTCTCTAGAATTTTCAAAATCCATGTCCACATGTTTACAATTTCACGTAAAAAAATTGCTAAAATTCCAGTTGAAATTTTTTCAAAGTCCCTTAAAAATTTTCCAATTTTTGTCCCAATTCTTCCCATTCCCATTGAAACTTTTCACATCCCTGTCAAAATTGTTGAAATCCTACTGAAAGTTTGACACTGCTCTCTAGAATTTTCAAAATCCACTTCAACATGTTTACAATTTCACGTAAAAAAATTGCTAAAATTCCAGTTGAAATTTTTTCAAAGTCCCTTAAAAATTTTCCCATTTTTGTCCCAATTCTTCCCATTCCCATTGAAACTTTTCAAATCCCTCTCAAAACTGTTGAAATTCTGTTGAAGCTTTTAAAATTCTCTCTAGAATTTTCAAAATCCACTTCAACATGTTTACAATTTCACGTCAAAATTGCTAAAATTCCAGTTGAAATTTTTTCAAAGTCCCTTTAAGATTTTCCAATTTTTGTCCCAATTCTTCCCATTCCCATTGAAACTTTTCAAATCCCTCTCAAAATTGTTGAAATTCTCTTGAAGCTTTTAAAATTCTCTCTAGAATTTTCAAAATCCATGTCCACATGTTTACAATTTCACGTCAAAAAATTGCTAAAATTCCAGTCGAAATTTTTTCAAAGTCCCTTAAAAATTTTCCCATTTTTGTCCCAATTCTTCCCATTCCCATTGAAACTTTTCAAATCCCTCTCAAAATTGTTGAAATTCTGTTGAAGCTTTTAAAATTCTCTCTAGAATTTTCAAAATCCATGTCCACATGTTTACAATTTCACGTCCAAATTGCTAAAATTCCAGTTGAAATTTTTTCAAAGTCCCTTAAAAATTTTCCAATTTTTGTCCCAATTCTTCCCATTCCCATTGAAACTTTTCAAATCCCTCTCAAAACTGTTGAAATCCTATTGAAAGTTTGACACTTCTCTCTAGAATTTTCAAAATCCATGTCCACATGTTTACAATTTCACGTCAAAAAATTGCTAAAATTCCAGTTGAAATTTTTTCAAAGTCCCTGAAAAATTTTCCAATTTTTGTCCCAATTCTTCCCATTCCCATTGAAACTTTTCAAATCCCTCTCAAAATCGTTGAAATTCTGTTGAAGCTTTTAAAATTCTCTCTAGAATTTTCAAAGTCCACTTCAACATGTTTACAATTTCACGTCAAAATTGCTAAAATTCCAGTTGAAATTTTTTCAAAGTCCCTTCAAAATTTTCCAATTTTTGTCCCAATTCTTCCCATTCCCATTGAAACTTTTCAAATCCCTCTCAAAATTGTTGAAATTCTGTTGAAGCTTTTAAAATTCTCTCTAGAATTTTCAAAATCCATGTCCACATGTTTACAATTTCACATCAAAAAATTGCTAAAATTCCAGTTGAAATTTTTTCAAAGTCCCTTAAAAATTTTCCAATTTTTGTCCCAATTCTTCCCATTCCCATTGAAACTTTTCAAATCCCTCTCAAAACTGTTGACATTCTGTTGAAGCTTTTAAAATTCTCTCTAGAATTTTCAAAATCCACTTCAACATGTTTACAATTTCACGTCAAAATTGCTAAAATTCCAGTTGAAATTTTTTCAAAGTCCCTTCAAAATTTTCCAATTTTTGTCCCAATTCTTCCCATTCCCATTGAAACTTTTCAAATCCCTCTCAAAATTGTTGAAATTCTCTTGAAGCTTTTAAAATTCTCTCTAGAATTTTCAAAATCCATGTCCACATGTTTACAATTTCACGTAAAAAAATTGCTAAAATTCCAGTTGAAATTTTTTCAAAGTCCCTTCAAAATTTTCCAATTTTTGTCCCAATTCTTCCCATTCCCATTGAAACTTTTCAAATCCCTCTCAAAATTGTTGAAATTCTCTTGAAGCTTTTAAAATTCTCTCTAGAATTTTCAAAATCCATGTCCACATGTTTACAATTTCACGTAAAAAAATTGCTAAAATTCCAGTTGAAATTTTTTCAAAGTCCCTTAAAAATTTTCCAATTTTTGTCCCAATTCTTCCCATTCCCATTGAAACTTTTCACATCCCTGTCAAAATTGTTGAAATCCTACTGAAAGTTTGACACTGCTCTCTAGAATTTTCAAAATCCACTTCAACATGTTTACAATTTCACGTAAAAAAATTGCTAAAATTCCAGTTGAAATTTTTTCAAAGTCCCTTAAAAATTTTCCCATTTTTGTCCCAATTCTTCCCATTCCCATTGAAACTTTTCAAATCCCTCTCAAAACTGTTGAAATTCTGTTGAAGCTTTTAAAATTCTCTCTAGAATTTTCAAAATCCACTTCAACATGTTTACAATTTCACGTCAAAATTGCTAAAATTCCAGTTGAAATTTTTTCAAAGTCCCTTTAAGATTTTCCAATTTTTGTCCCAATTCTTCCCATTCCCATTGAAACTTTTCAAATCCCTCTCAAAATTGTTGAAATTCTCTTGAAGCTTTTAAAATTCTCTCTAGAATTTTCAAAATCCATGTCCACATGTTTACAATTTCACGTCAAAAAATTGCTAAAATTCCAGTCGAAATTTTTTCAAAGTCCCTTAAAAATTTTCCCATTTTTGTCCCAATTCTTCCCATTCCCATTGAAACTTTTCAAATCCCTCTCAAAATTGTTGAAATTCTGTTGAAGCTTTTAAAATTCTCTCTAGAATTTTCAAAATCCATGTCCACATGTTTACAATTTCACGTCAAAAAATTGCTAAAATTCCAGTTGAAATTTTTTCAAAGTCCCTTAAAAATTTTCCCATTTTTGTCCCAATTCTTCCCATTCCCATTGAAACTTTTCAAATCCCTCTCAAAATTGTTGAAATTCTCTTGAAGCTTTTAAAATTCTCTCTAGAATTTTCAAAATCCACTTCAACATGTTTACAATTTCACGTCCAAATTGCTAAAATTCCAGTTGAAATTTTTTCAAAGTCCCTTCAAAATTTTCCAATTTTTGTCCCAATTCTTCCCATTCCCATTGAAACTTTTCAAATCCCTCTCAAAATTGTTGAAATTCTGTTGAAGCTTTTAAAATTCTCTCTAGAATTTTCAAAATCCATGTCCACATGTTTACAATTTCACGTCCAAATTGCTAAAATTCCAGTTGAAATTTTTTCAAAGTCCCTTAAAAATTTTCCAATTTTTGTCCCAATTCTTCCCATTCCCATTGAAACTTTTCAAATCCCTCTCAAAACTGTTGAAATTCTATTGAAAGTTTGACACTTCTCTCTAGAATTTTCAAAATCCATGTCCACATGTTTACAATTTCACGTCAAAATTGCTAAAATTCCAGTTGAAATTTTTTCAAAGTCCCTTAAAAATTTTCCAATTTTTGTCCCAATTCTTCCCATTCCCATTGAAACTTTTCAAATCCCTCTCAAAATCGTTGAAATTCTGTTGAAGCTTTTAAAATTCTCTCTAGAATTTTCAAAGTCCACTTCAACATGTTTACAATTTCACGTCAAAATTGCTAAAATTCCAGTTGAAATTTTTTCAAAGTCCCTTAAAAATTTTCCAATTTTTGTCCCAATTCTTCCCATTCCCATTGAAACTTTTCAAATCCCTCTCAAAATTGTTGAAATTCTGTTGAAGCTTTTAAAATTCTCTCTAGAATTTTCAAAATCCATGTCCACATGTTTACAATTTCACATCAAAAAATTGCTAAAATTCCAGTTGAAATTTTTTCAAAGTCCCTTAAAAATTTTCCAATTTTTGTCCCAATTCTTCCCATTCCCATTGAAACTTTTCAAATCCCTCTCAAAACTGTTGAAATTCTGTTGAAGCTTTTAAAATTCTCTCTAGAATTTTCAAAATCCACTTCAACATGTTTACAATTTCACGTCAAAATTGCTAAAATTCCAGTTGAAATTTTTTCAAAGTCCCTTCAAAATTTTCCAATTTTTGTCCCAATTCTTCCCATTCCCATTGAAACTTTTCAAATCCCTCTCAAAATTGTTGAAATTCTCTTGAAGCTTTTAAAATTCTCTCTAGAATTTTCAAAATCCATGTCCACATGTTTACAATTTCACGTCAAAAAATTGCTAAAATTCCAGTTGAAATTTTTTCAAAGTCCCTTAAAAATTTTCCAATTTTTGTCCCAATTCTTCCCATTCCCATTGAAACTTTTCACATCCCTCTCAAAATTGTTGAAATTCTGTTGAAGCTTTTAAAATTCTCTCTAGAATTTTCAAAATCCATGTCCACATGTTTACAATTTCACGTAAAAAAATTGCTAAAATTCCAGTTGAAATTTTTTCAAAGTCCCTTAAAAATTTTCCAATTTTTGTCCCAATTCTTCCCATTCCCATTGAAACTTTTCACATCCCTGTCAAAATTGTTGAAATCCTACTGAAAGTTTGACACTGCTCTCTAGAATTTTCAAAATCCACTTCAACATGTTTACAATTTCACGTAAAAAAATTGCTAAAATTCCAGTTGAAATTTTTTCAAAGTCCCTTAAAAATTTTCCCATTTTTGTCCCAATTCTTCCCATTCCCATTGAAACTTTTCAAATCCCTCTCAAAATTGTTGAAATTCTCTTGAAGCTTTTAAAATTCTCTCTAGAATTTTCAAAATCCATGTCCACATGTTTACAATTTCACGTAGAAAAATTGCTAAAATTCCAGTTGAAATTTTTTCAAAGTCCCTTAAAAATTTTCCCATTTTTGTCCCAATTCTTCCCATTCCCATTGAAACTTTACAAATCCCTCTCAAAATTGTTGAAATTCTCTTGAAGCTTTTAAAATTCTCTCTAGAATTTTCAAAATCCATGTCCACATGTTTACAATTTCACGTCCAAATTGCTAAAATTCCAGTTGAAATTTTTTCAAAGTCCCTTTAAAATTTTCCAATTTTTGTCCCAATTCTTCCCATTCCCATTGAAACTTTTCAAATCCCTCTCAAAACTGTTGAAATTCTGTTGAAGCTTTTAAAATTCTCTCTAGAATTTTCAAAGTCCACTTCAACATGTTTACAATTTCACGTCCAAATTGCTAAAATTCCAGTTGAAATTTTTTCAAAGTCCCTTAAAAATTTTCCAATTTTTGTCCCAATTCTTCCCATTCCCATTGAAACTTTTCAAATCCCTCTCAAAATTGTTGAAATTCTCTTGAAGCTTTTAAAATTCTCTCTAGAATTTTCAAAATCCATGTCCACATGTTTACAATTTCACATCAAAAAATTGCTAAAATTCCAGTTGAAATTTTTTCAAAGTCCCTTAAAAATTTTCCAATTTTTGTCCCAATTCTTCCCATTCCCATTGAAACTTTTCAAATCCCTCTCAAAACTGTTGAAATTCTGTTGAAGCTTTTAAAATTCTCTCTAGAATTTTCAAAATCCACTTCAACATGTTTACAATTTCACGTCAAAATTGCTAAAATTCCAGTTGAAATTTTTTCAAAGTCCCTTAAAAATTTTCCAATTTTTGTCCCAATTCTTCCCATTCCCATTGAAACTTTTCAAATCCCTCTCAAAATTGTTGAAATTCTCTTGAAGCTTTTAAAATTCTCTCTAGAATTTTCAAAATCCATGTCCACATGTTTACAATTTCACGTCAAAAAATTGCTAAAATTCCAGTTGAAATTTTTTCAAAGTCCCTTAAAAATTTTCCAATTTTAGTCCCAATTCTTCCCATTCCCATTGAAACTTTTCAAATCCCTCTCAAAATTGTTGAAATTCTGTTGAAGCTTTTAAAATTCTCTCTAGAATTTTCAAAATCCATGTCCACATGTTTACAATTTCACGTCAAAAAATTGCTAAAATTCCAGTTGAAATTTTTTCAAAGTCCCTTAAAAATTTTCCCATTTTTGTCCCAATTCTTCCCATTCCCATTGAAACTTTTCAAATCCCTCTCAAAATTGTTGAAATTCTCTTGAAGCTTTTAAAATTCTCTCTAGAATTTTCAAAATCCACTTCAACATGTTTACAATTTCATGTCCAAATTGCTAAAATTCCAGTTGAAATTTTTTCAAAGTCCCTTAAAAATTTTCCCATTTTTGTCCCAATTCTTCCCATTCCCATTGAAACTTTTCAAATCCCTCTCAAAATTGTTGAAATTCTGTTGAAGCTTTTAAAATTCTCTCTAGAATTTTCAAAATCCACTTCAACATGTTTACAATTTCACGTCAAAATTGCTAAAATTCCAGTTGAAATTTTTTCAAAGTCCCTTAAAAATTTTCCAATTTTTGTCCCAATTCTTCCCATTCCCATTGAAACTTTTCAAATCCCTCTCAAAACTGTTGAAATCCTATTGAAAGTTTGACACTTCTCTCTAGAATTTTCAAAATCCATGTCCACATGTTTACAATTTCACGTCAAAATTGCTAAAATTCCAGTTGAAATTTTTTCAAAGTCCCTTAAAAATTTTCCAATTTTTGTCCCAATTCTTCCCATTCCCATTGAAACTTTTCAAATCCCTCTCAAAATCGTTGAAATTCTGTTGAAGCTTTTAAAATTCTCTCTAGAATTTTCAAAGTCCACTTCAACATGTTTACAATTTCACGTCAAAATTGCTAAAATTCCAGTTGAAATTTTTTCAAAGTCCCTTCAAAATTTTCCAATTTTTGTCCCAATTCTTCCCATTCCCATTGAAACTTTTCAAATCCCTCTCAAAATTGTTGAAATTCTGTTGAAGCTTTTAAAATTCTCTCTAGAATTTTCAAAATCCATGTCCACATGTTTACAATTTCACATCAAAAAATTGCTAAAATTCCAGTTGAAATTTTTTCAAAGTCCCTTAAAAATTTTCCAATTTTTGTCCCAATTCTTCCCATTCCCATTGAAACTTTTCAAATCCCTCTCAAAACTGTTGACATTCTGTTGAAGCTTTTAAAATTCTCTCTAGAATTTTCAAAATCCACTTCAACATGTTTACAATTTCACGTCAAAATTGCTAAAATTCCAGTTGAAATTTTTTCAAAGTCCCTTCAAAATTTTCCAATTTTTGTCCCAATTCTTCCCATTCCCATTGAAACTTTTCAAATCCCTCTCAAAATTGTTGAAATTCTCTTGAAGCTTTTAAAATTCTCTCTAGAATTTTCAAAATCCATGTCCACATGTTTACAATTTCACGTAAAAAAATTGCTAAAATTCCAGTTGAAATTTTTTCAAAGTCCCTTCAAAATTTTCCAATTTTTGTCCCAATTCTTCCCATTCCCATTGAAACTTTTCAAATCCCTCTCAAAATTGTTGAAATTCTCTTGAAGCTTTTAAAATTCTCTCTAGAATTTTCAAAATCCATGTCCACATGTTTACAATTTCACGTAAAAAAATTGCTAAAATTCCAGTTGAAATTTTTTCAAAGTCCCTTAAAAATTTTCCAATTTTTGTCCCAATTCTTCCCATTCCCATTGAAACTTTTCACATCCCTGTCAAAATTGTTGAAATCCTACTGAAAGTTTGACACTGCTCTCTAGAATTTTCAAAATCCACTTCAACATGTTTACAATTTCACGTAAAAAAATTGCTAAAATTCCAGTTGAAATTTTTTCAAAGTCCCTTAAAAATTTTCCCATTTTTGTCCCAATTCTTCCCATTCCCATTGAAACTTTTCAAATCCCTCTCAAAACTGTTGAAATTCTGTTGAAGCTTTTAAAATTCTCTCTAGAATTTTCAAAATCCACTTCAACATGTTTACAATTTCACGTCAAAATTGCTAAAATTCCAGTTGAAATTTTTTCAAAGTCCCTTTAAGATTTTCCAATTTTTGTCCCAATTCTTCCCATTCCCATTGAAACTTTTCAAATCCCTCTCAAAATTGTTGAAATTCTCTTGAAGCTTTTAAAATTCTCTCTAGAATTTTCAAAATCCATGTCCACATGTTTACAATTTCACGTCAAAAAATTGCTAAAATTCCAGTCGAAATTTTTTCAAAGTCCCTTAAAAATTTTCCCATTTTTGTCCCAATTCTTCCCATTCCCATTGAAACTTTTCAAATCCCTCTCAAAATTGTTGAAATTCTGTTGAAGCTTTTAAAATTCTCTCTAGAATTTTCAAAATCCATGTCCACATGTTTACAATTTCACGTCAAAAAATTGCTAAAATTCCAGTTGAAATTTTTTCAAAGTCCCTTAAAAATTTTCCCATTTTTGTCCCAATTCTTCCCATTCCCATTGAAACTTTTCAAATCCCTCTCAAAATTGTTGAAATTCTCTTGAAGCTTTTAAAATTCTCTCTAGAATTTTCAAAATCCACTTCAACATGTTTACAATTTCACGTCCAAATTGCTAAAATTCCAGTTGAAATTTTTTCAAAGTCCCTTCAAAATTTTCCAATTTTTGTCCCAATTCTTCCCATTCCCATTGAAACTTTTCAAATCCCTCTCAAAATTGTTGAAATTCTGTTGAAGCTTTTAAAATTCTCTCTAGAATTTTCAAAATCCATGTCCACATGTTTACAATTTCACGTCCAAATTGCTAAAATTCCAGTTGAAATTTTTTCAAAGTCCCTTAAAAATTTTCCAATTTTTGTCCCAATTCTTCCCATTCCCATTGAAACTTTTCAAATCCCTCTCAAAACTGTTGAAATCCTATTGAAAGTTTGACACTTCTCTCTAGAATTTTCAAAATCCATGTCCACATGTTTACAATTTCACGTCAAAATTGCTAAAATTCCAGTTGAAATTTTTTCAAAGTCCCTTAAAAATTTTCCAATTTTTGTCCCAATTCTTCCCATTCCCATTGAAACTTTTCAAATCCCTCTCAAAATCGTTGAAATTCTGTTGAAGCTTTTAAAATTCTCTCTAGAATTTTCAAAGTCCACTTCAACATGTTTACAATTTCACGTCAAAATTGCTAAAATTCCAGTTGAAATTTTTTCAAAGTCCCTTCAAAATTTTCCAATTTTTGTCCCAATTCTTCCCATTCCCATTGAAACTTTTCAAATCCCTCTCAAAATTGTTGAAATTCTCTTGAAGCTTTTAAAATTCTCTCTAGAATTTTCAAAATCCATGTCCACATGTTTACAATTTCACGTAAAAAAATTGCTAAAATTCCAGTTGAAATTTTTTCAAAGTCCCTTCAAAATTTTCCAATTTTTGTCCCAATTCTTCCCATTCCCATTGAAACTTTTCAAATCCCTCTCAAAATTGTTGAAATTCTCTTGAAGCTTTTAAAATTCTCTCTAGAATTTTCAAAATCCATGTCCACATGTTTACAATTTCACGTAAAAAAATTGCTAAAATTCCAGTTGAAATTTTTTCAAAGTCCCTTAAAAATTTTCCAATTTTTGTCCCAATTCTTCCCATTCCCATTGAAACTTTTCAAATCCCTCTCAAAATTGTTGAAATTCTCTTGAAGCTTTTAAAATTCTCTCTAGAATTTTCAAAATCCATGTCCACATGTTTACAATTTCACATCAAAAAATTGCTAAAATTCCAGTTGAAATTTTTTCAAAGTCCCTTAAAAATTTTCCAATTTTTGTCCCAATTCTTCCCATTCCCATTGAAACTTTTCAAATCCCTCTCAAAATTGTTGAAATTCTGTTGAAGCTTTTAAAATTCTCTCTAGAATTTTCAAAATCCATGTCCACATGTTTACAATTTCACGTAAAAAAATTGCTAAAATTCCAGTTGAAATTTTTTCAAAGTCCCTTAAAAATTTTCCAATTTTTGTCCCAATTCTTCCCATTCCCATTGAAACTTTTCACATCCCTGTCAAAATTGTTGAAATCCTACTGAAAGTTTGACACTGCTCTCTAGAATTTTCAAAATCCACTTCAACATGTTTACAATTTCACGTAAAAAAATTGCTAAAATTCCAGTTGAAATTTTTTCAAAGTCCCTTAAAAATTTTCCCATTTTTGTCCCAATTCTTCCCATTCCCATTGAAACTTTTCAAATCCCTCTCAAAATTGTTGAAATTCTCTTGAAGCTTTTAAAATTCTCTCTAGAATTTTCAAAATCCATGTCCACATGTTTACAATTTCACGTAGAAAAATTGCTAAAATTCCAGTTGAAATTTTTTCAAAGTCCCTTAAAAATTTTCCCATTTTTGTCCCAATTCTTCCCATTCCCATTGAAACTTTACAAATCCCTCTCAAAATTGTTGAAATTCTCTTGAAGCTTTTAAAATTCTCTCTAGAATTTTCAAAATCCATGTCCACATGTTTACAATTTCACGTCCAAATTGCTAAAATTCCAGTTGAAATTTTTTCAAAGTCCCTTTAAAATTTTCCAATTTTTGTCCCAATTCTTCCCATTCCCATTGAAACTTTTCAAATCCCTCTCAAAACTGTTGAAATTCTGTTGAAGCTTTTAAAATTCTCTCTAGAATTTTCAAAGTCCACTTCAACATGTTTACAATTTCACGTCCAAATTGCTAAAATTCCAGTTGAAATTTTTTCAAAGTCCCTTAAAAATTTTCCAATTTTTGTCCCAATTCTTCCCATTCCCATTGAAACTTTTCAAATCCCTCTCAAAATTGTTGAAATTCTCTTGAAGCTTTTAAAATTCTCTCTAGAATTTTCAAAA
Organism: Streptopelia decaocto; assembly: GCF_964273445.1. NCBI lineage: Eukaryota > Metazoa > Chordata > Aves > Columbiformes > Columbidae > Streptopelia > Streptopelia decaocto. Next base: position 47,859 of record NW_028115058.1, read on the forward strand.
TCCATGTCCACATGTTTACAATTTCACATCAAAAAATTGCTAAAATTCCAGTTGAAATTTTTTCAAAGTCCCTTAAAAATTTTCCAATTTTTGTCCCAATTCTTCCCATTCCCATTGAAACTTTTCAAATCCCTCTCAAAACTGTTGAAATTCTGTTGAAGCTTTTAAAATTCTCTCTAGAATTTTCAAAATCCACTTCAACATGTTTACAATTTCACGTCAAAATTGCTAAAATTCCAGTTGAAATTTTTTCAAAGTCCCTTAAAAATTTTCCAATTTTTGTCCCAATTCTTCCCATTCCCATTGAAACTTTTCAAATCCCTCTCAAAATTGTTGAAATTCTCTTGAAGCTTTTAAAATTCTCTCTAGAATTTTCAAAATCCATGTCCACATGTTTACAATTTCACGTCAAAAAATTGCTAAAATTCCAGTTGAAATTTTTTCAAAGTCCCTTAAAAATTTTCCAATTTTAGTCCCAATTCTTCCCATTCCCATTGAAACTTTTCAAATCCCTCTCAAAATTGTTGAAATTCTGTTGAAGCTTTTAAAATTCTCTCTAGAATTTTCAAAATCCATGTCCACATGTTTACAATTTCACGTCAAAAAATTGCTAAAATTCCAGTTGAAATTTTTTCAAAGTCCCTTAAAAATTTTCCCATTTTTGTCCCAATTCTTCCCATTCCCATTGAAACTTTTCAAATCCCTCTCAAAATTGTTGAAATTCTCTTGAAGCTTTTAAAATTCTCTCTAGAATTTTCAAAATCCACTTCAACATGTTTACAATTTCATGTCCAAATTGCTAAAATTCCAGTTGAAATTTTTTCAAAGTCCCTTAAAAATTTTCCCATTTTTGTCCCAATTCTTCCCATTCCCATTGAAACTTTTCAAATCCCTCTCAAAATTGTTGAAATTCTGTTGAAGCTTTTAAAATTCTCTCTAGAATTTTCAAAATCCACTTCAACATGTTTACAATTTCACGTCAAAATTGCTAAAATTCCAGTTGAAATTTTTTCAAAGTCCCTTAAAAATTTTCCAATTTTTGTCCCAATTCTTCCCATTCCCATTGAAACTTTTCAAATCCCTCTCAAAACTGTTGAAATCCTATTGAAAGTTTGACACTTCTCTCTAGAATTTTCAAAATCCATGTCCACATGTTTACAATTTCACGTAAAAAAATTGCTAAAATTCCAGTTGAAATTTTTTCAAAGTCCCTTAAAAATTTTCCAATTTTTGTCCCAATTCTTCCCATTCCCATTGAAACTTTTCAAATCCCTCTCAAAATTGTTGAAATTCTGTTGAAGCTTTTAAAATTCTCTCTAGATTTTCAAAGTCCACTTCAACATGTTTACAATTTCACGTCCAAATTGCTAAAATTCCAGTTGAAATTTTTTCAAAGTCCCTTAAAAATTTTCCAATTTTTGTCCCAATTCTTCCCATTCCCATTGAAACTTTTCAAATCCCTCTCAAAATTGTTGAAATTCTGTTGAAGCTTTTAAAATTCTCTCTAGAATTTTCAAAATCCATGTCCACATGTTTACAATTTCACATCAAAAAATTGCTAAAATTCCAGTTGAAATTTTTTCAAAGTCCCTTAAAAATTTTCCCATTTTTGTCCCAATTCTTCCCATTCCCATTGAAACTTTTCAAATCCCTCTCAAAATTGTTGAAATTCTGTTGAAGCTTTTAAAATTCTCTCTAGAATTTTCAAAATCCATGTCCACATGTTTACAATTTCACATCAAAAAATTGCTAAAATTCCAGTTGAAATTTTTTCAAAGTCCCTTAAAAATTTTCCAATTTTCATCCCAATTCTTCCCATTCCCATTGAAACTTTTCAAATCCCTCTCAAAATTGTTGAAATTCTGTTGAAGCTTTTAAAATTCTCTCTAGAATTTTCAAAATCCACTTCAACATGTTTACAATTTCACGTCCAAATTGCTAAAATTCCAGTTGAAATTTTTTCAAAGTCCCTTAATAATTTTCCAATTTTTGTCCCAATTCTTCCCATTCCCATTGAAACTTTTCAAATCCCTCTCAAAATTGTTGAAATTCTGTTGAAGCTTTTAAAATTCTCTCTAGAATTTTCAAAATCCATGTCCACATGTTTACAATTTCACGTCAAAAAATGGCTAAAATTCCAGTTGAAATTTTTTCAAAGTCCCTTAAAAATTTTCCAATTTTTGTCCCAATTCTTCCCATTCCCATTGAAACTTTTCAAATCCCTCTCAAAATTGTTGAAAGTCTCTTGAAGCTTTTAAAATTCTCTCTAGAATTTTCAAAATCCATGTCCACATGTTTACAATTTCACATCAAAAAATTGCTAAAATTCCAGTTGAAATTTTTTCAAAGTCCCTTAAAAATTTTCCAATTTTTGTCCCAATTCTTCCCATTCCCATTGAAACTTTTCAAATCCCTCTCAAAACTGTTGAAATTCTGTTGAAGCTTTTAAAATTCTCTCTAGAATTTTCAAAATCCACTTCAACATGTTTACAATTTCACGTCAAAATTGCTAAAATTCCAGTTGAAATTTTTTCAAAGTCCCTTAAAAATTTTCCAATTTTTGTCCCAATTCTTCCCATTCCCATTGAAACTTTTCAAATCCCTCTCAAAATTGTTGAAATTCTCTTGAAGCTTTTAAAATTCTCTCTAGAATTTTCAAAATCCATGTCCACATGTTTACAATTTCACGTCAAAAAATTGCTAAAATTCCAGTCGAAATTTTTTCAAAGTCCCTTAAAAATTTTCCCATTTTTGTCCCAATTCTTCCCATTCCCATTGAAACTTTTCAAATCCCTCTCAAAATTGTTGAAATTCTGTTGAAGCTTTTAAAATTCTCTCTAGAATTTTCAAAATCCATGTCCACATGTTTACAATTTCACGTCAAAAAATTGCTAAAATTCCAGTTGAAATTTTTTCAAAGTCCCTTAAAAATTTTCCCATTTTTGTCCCAATTCTTCCCATTCCCATTGAAACTTTTCAAATCCCTCTCAAAATTGTTGAAATTCTCTTGAAGCTTTTAAGATTCTCTCTAGAATTTTCAAAATCCACTTCAACATGTTTACAATTTCACGTCCAAATTGCTAAAATTCCAGTTGAAATTTTTTCAAAGTCCCTTAAAAATTTTCCAATTTTTGTCCCAATTCTTCCCATTCCCATTGAAACTTTTCAAATCCCTCTCAAAATTGTTGAAATTCTGTTGAAGCTTTTAAAATTCTCTCTAGAATTTTCAAAATCCATGTCCACATGTTTACAATTTCACGTAAAAAAATTGCTAAAATTCCAGTTGAAATTTTTTCAAAGTCCCTTCAAAATTTTCCAATTTTTGTCCCAATTCTTCCCATTCCCATTGAAACTTTTCAAATCCCTCTCAAAACTGTTGAAATCCTATTGAAAGTTTGACACTTCTCTCTAGAATTTTCAAAATCCATGTCCACATGTTTACAATTTCACGTCAAAATTGCTAAAATTCCAGTTGAAATTTTTTCAAAGTCCCTTAAAAATTTTCCAATTTTTGTCCCAATTCTTCCCATTCCCATTGAAACTTTTCAAATCCCTCTCAAAACTGTTGAAATCCTATTGAAAGTTTGACACTTCTCTCTAGAATTTTCAAAATCCATGTCCACATGTTTACAATTTCACATCAAAAAATTGCTAAAATTCCAGTTGAAATTTTTTCAAAGTCCCTGAAAAATTTTCCAATTTTTGTCCCAATTCTTCCCATTCCCATTGAAACTTTTCAAATCCCTCTCAAAACTGTTGAAATTCTGTTGAAGCTTTTAAAATTCTCTCTAGAATTTTCAAAATCCACTTCAACATGTTTACAATTTCACGTCAAAATTGCTAAAATTCCAGTTGAAATTTTTTCAAAGTCCCTTCAAAATTTTCCAATTTTTGTCCCAATTCTTCCCATTCCCATTGAAACTTTTCAAATCCCTCTCAAAATTGTTGAAATTCTCTTGAAGCTTTTAAAATTCTCTCTAGAATTTTCAAAATCCATGTCCACATGTTTACAATTTCACGTAAAAAAATTGCTAAAATTCCAGTTGAAATTTTTTCAAAGTCCCTTCAAAATTTTCCAATTTTTGTCCCAATTCTTCCCATTCCCATTGAAACTTTTCAAATCCCTCTCAAAATTGTTGAAATTCTCTTGAAGCTTTTAAAATTCTCTCTAGAATTTTCAAAATCCATGTCCACATGTTTACAATTTCACGTAAAAAAATTGCTAAAATTCCAGTTGAAATTTTTTCAAAGTCCCTTAAAAATTTTCCAATTTTTGTCCCAATTCTTCCCATTCCCATTGAAACTTTTCACATCCCTGTCAAAATTGTTGAAATTCTCTTGAAGCTTTTAAAATTCTCTCTAGAATTTTCAAAATCCATGTCCACATGTTTACAATTTCACGTAAAAAAATTGCTAAAATTCCAGTTGAAATTTTTTCAAAGTCCCTTCAAAATTTTCCAATTTTTGTCCCAATTCTTCCCATTCCCATTGAAACTTTTCAAATCCCTCTCAAAATTGTTGAAATTCTCTTGAAGCTTTTAAAATTCTCTCTAGAATTTTCAAAATCCATGTCCACATGTTTACAATTTCACGTAAAAAAATTGCTAAAATTCCAGTTGAAATTTTTTCAAAGTCCCTTAAAAATTTTCCAATTTTTGTCCCAATTCTTCCCATTCCCATTGAAACTTTTCACATCCCTGTCAAAATTGTTGAAATCCTACTGAAAGTTTGACACTGCTCTCTAGAATTTTCAAAATCCACTTCAACATGTTTACAATTTCACGTAAAAAAATTGCTAAAATTCCAGTTGAAATTTTTTCAAAGTCCCTTAAAAATTTTCCCATTTTTGTCCCAATTCTTCCCATTCCCATTGAAACTTTTCAAATCCCTCTCAAAACTGTTGAAATTCTGTTGAAGCTTTTAAAATTCTCTCTAGAATTTTCAAAATCCACTTCAACATGTTTACAATTTCACGTCAAAATTGCTAAAATTCCAGTTGAAATTTTTTCAAAGTCCCTTTAAGATTTTCCAATTTTTGTCCCAATTCTTCCCATTCCCATTGAAACTTTTCAAATCCCTCTCAAAATTGTTGAAATTCTCTTGAAGCTTTTAAAATTCTCTCTAGAATTTTCAAAATCCATGTCCACATGTTTACAATTTCACGTCAAAAAATTGCTAAAATTCCAGTCGAAATTTTTTCAAAGTCCCTTAAAAATTTTCCCATTTTTGTCCCAATTCTTCCCATTCCCATTGAAACTTTTCAAATCCCTCTCAAAATTGTTGAAATTCTGTTGAAGCTTTTAAAATTCTCTCTAGAATTTTCAAAATCCATGTCCACATGTTTACAATTTCACGTCAAAAAATTGCTAAAATTCCAGTTGAAATTTTTTCAAAGTCCCTTAAAAATTTTCCAATTTTTGTCCCAATTCTTCCCATTCCCATTGAAACTTTTCAAATCCCTCTCAAAATTGTTGAAATTCTGTTGAAGCTTTTAAAATTCTCTCTAGAATTTTCAAAATCCACTTCAACATGTTTACAATTTCACGTCCAAATTGCTAAAATTCCAGTTGAAATTTTTTCAAAGTCCCTTAAAAATTTTCCAATTTTTGTCCCAATTCTTCCCATTCCCATTGAAACTTTTCAAATCCCTCTCAAAATTGTTGAAATTCTGTTGAAGCTTTTAAAATTCTCTCTAGAATTTTCAAAATCCATGTCCACATGTTTACAATTTCACGTCCAAATTGCTAAAATTCCAGTTGAAATTTTTTCAAAGTCCCTTAAAAATTTTCCAATTTTTGTCCCAATTCTTCCCATTCCCATTGAAACTTTTCAAATCCCTCTCAAAACTGTTGAAATCCTATTGAAAGTTTGACACTTCTCTCTAGAATTTTCAAAATCCATGTCCACATGTTTACAATTTCACGTCAAAATTGCTAAAATTCCAGTTGAAATTTTTTCAAAGTCCCTTAAAAATTTTCCAATTTTTGTCCCAATTCTTCCCATTCCCATTGAAACTTTTCAAATCCCTCTCAAAATCGTTGAAATTCTGTTGAAGCTTTTAAAATTCTCTCTAGAATTTTCAAAGTCCACTTCAACATGTTTACAATTTCACGTCAAAATTGCTAAAATTCCAGTTGAAATTTTTTCAAAGTCCCTTCAAAATTTTCCAATTTTTGTCCCAATTCTTCCCATTCCCATTGAAACTTTTCAAATCCCTCTCAAAATTGTTGAAATTCTGTTGAAGCTTTTAAAATTCTCTCTAGAATTTTCAAAATCCATGTCCACATGTTTACAATTTCACATCAAAAAATTGCTAAAATTCCAGTTGAAATTTTTTCAAAGTCCCTTAAAAATTTTCCAATTTTTGTCCCAATTCTTCCCATTCCCATTGAAACTTTTCAAATCCCTCTCAAAACTGTTGACATTCTGTTGAAGCTTTTAAAATTCTCTCTAGAATTTTCAAAATCCACTTCAACATGTTTACAATTTCACGTCAAAATTGCTAAAATTCCAGTTGAAATTTTTTCAAAGTCCCTTAAAAATTTTCCAATTTTTGTCCCAATTCTTCCCATTCCCATTGAAACTTTTCAAATCCCTCTCAAAATTGTTGAAATTCTCTTGAAGCTTTTAAAATTCTCTCTAGAATTTTCAAAATCCATGTCCACATGTTTACAATTTCACGTAAAAAAATTGCTAAAATTCCAGTTGAAATTTTTTCAAAGTCCCTTCAAAATTTTCCAATTTTTGTCCCAATTCTTCCCATTCCCATTGAAACTTTTCAAATCCCTCTCAAAATTGTTGAAATTCTCTTGAAGCTTTTAAAATTCTCTCTAGAATTTTCAAAATCCATGTCCACATGTTTACAATTTCACGTAAAAAAATTGCTAAAATTCCAGTTGAAATTTTTTCAAAGTCCCTTAAAAATTTTCCAATTTTTGTCCCAATTCTTCCCATTCCCATTGAAACTTTTCACATCCCTGTCAAAATTGTTGAAATCCTACTGAAAGTTTGACACTGCTCTCTAGAATTTTCAAAATCCACTTCAACATGTTTACAATTTCACGTAAAAAAATTGCTAAAATTCCAGTTGAAATTTTTTCAAAGTCCCTTAAAAATTTTCCCATTTTTGTCCCAATTCTTCCCATTCCCATTGAAACTTTTCAAATCCCTCTCAAAACTGTTGAAATTCTGTTGAAGCTTTTAAAATTCTCTCTAGAATTTTCAAAATCCACTTCAACATGTTTACAATTTCACGTCAAAATTGCTAAAATTCCAGTTGAAATTTTTTCAAAGTCCCTTTAAGATTTTCCAATTTTTGTCCCAATTCTTCCCATTCCCATTGAAACTTTTCAAATCCCTCTCAAAATTGTTGAAATTCTCTTGAAGCTTTTAAAATTCTCTCTAGAATTTTCAAAATCCATGTCCACATATTTACAATTTCACGTCAAAAAATTGCTAAAATTCCAGTCGAAATTTTTTCAAAGTCCCTTAAAAATTTTCCCATTTTTGTCCCAATTCTTCCAATTCCCATTGAAACTTTTCAAATCCCTCTCAAAATTGTTGAAATTCTGTTGAAGCTTTTAAAATTCTCTCTAGAATTTTCAAAATCCATGTCCACATGTTTACAATTTCACGTCAAAAAATTGCTAAAATTCCAGTTGAAATTTTTTCAAAGTCCCTTAAAAATTTTCCCATTTTTGTCCCAATTCTTCCCATTCCCATTGAAACTTTTCAAATCCCTCTCAAAATTGTTGAAATTCTCTTGAAGCTTTTAAAATTCTCTCTAGAATTTTCAAAGTCCACTTCAACATGTTTACAATTTCACGTCCAAATTGCTAAAATTCCAGTTGAAATTTTTTCAAAGTCCCTTCAAAATTTTCCAATTTTTGTCCCAATTCTTCCCATTCCCATTGAAACTTTTCAAATCCCTCTCAAAATTGTTGAAATTCTGTTGAAGCTTTTAAAATTCTCTCTAGAATTTTCAAAATCCATGTCCACATGTTTACAATTTCACGTCCAAATTGCTAAAATTCCAGTTGAAATTTTTTCAAAGTCCCTTAAAAATTTTCCAATTTTTGTCCCAATTCTTCCCATTCCCATTGAAACTTTTCAAATCCCTCTCAAAACTGTTGAAATCCTATTGAAAGTTTGACACTTCTCTCTAGAATTTTCAAAATCCATGTCCACATGTTTAGAATTTCACGTCAAAATTGCTAAAATTCCAGTTGAAATTTTTTCAAAGTCCCTTAAAAATTTTCCAATTTTTGTCCCAATTCTTCCCATTCCCATTGAAACTTTTCAAATCCCTCTCAAAATCGTTGAAATTCTGTTGAAGCTTTTAAAATTCTCTCTAGAATTTTCAAAGTCCACTTCAACATGTTTACAATTTCACGTCAAAATTGCTAAAATTCCAGTTGAAATTTTTTCAAAGTCCCTTAAAAATTTTCCAATTTTTGTCCCAATTCTTCCCATTCCCATTGAAACTTTTCAAATCCCTCTCAAAATTGTTGAAATTCTGTTGAAGCTTTTAAAATTCTCTCTAGAATTTTCAAAATCCATGTCCACATGTTTACAATTTCACATCAAAAAATTGCTAAAATTCCAGTTGAAATTTTTTCAAAGTCCCTTAAAAATTTTCCAATTTTTGTCCCAATTCTTCCCATTCCCATTGAAACTTTTCAAATCCCTCTCAAAACTGTTGAAATTCTGTTGAAGCTTTTAAAATTCTCTCTAGAATTTTCAAAATCCACTTCAACATGTTTACAATTTCACGTCAAAATTGCTAAAATTCCAGTTGAAATTTTTTCAAAGTCCCTTCAAAATTTTCCAATTTTTGTCCCAATTCTTCCCATTCCCATTGAAACTTTTCAAATCCCTCTCAAAATTGTTGAAATTCTCTTGAAGCTTTTAAAATTCTCTCTAGAATTTTCAAAATCCATGTCCACATGTTTACAATTTCACGTCAAAAAATTGCTAAAATTCCAGTTGAAATTTTTTCAAAGTCCCTTAAAAATTTTCCAATTTTTGTCCCAATTCTTCCCATTCCCATTGAAACTTTTCAAATCCCTCTCAAAATTGTTGAAATTCTGTTGAAGCTTTTAAAATTCTCTCTAGAATTTTCAAAATCCATGTCCACATGTTTACAATTTCACGTAAAAAAATTGCTAAAATTCCAGTTGAAATTTTTTCAAAGTCCCTTAAAAATTTTCCAATTTTTGTCCCAATTCTTCCCATTCCCATTGAAACTTTTCACATCCCTGTCAAAATTGTTGAAATCCTACTGAAAGTTTGACACTGCTCTCTAGAATTTTCAAAATCCACTTCAACATGTTTACAATTTCACGTAAAAAAATTGCTAAAATTCCAGTTGAAATTTTTTCAAAGTCCCTTTAAAATTTTCCAATTTTTGTCCCAATTCTTCCCATTCCCATTGAAACTTTTCAAATCCCTCTCAAAACTGTTGAAATTCTGTTGAAGCTTTTAAAATTCTCTCTAGAATTTTCAAAGTCCACTTCAACATGTTTACAATTTCACGTCCAAATTGCTAAAATTCCAGTTGAAATTTTTTCAAAGTCCCTTAAAAATTTTCCAATTTTTGTCCCAATTCTTCCCATTCCCATTGAAACTTTTCAAATCCCTCTCAAAATTGTTGAAATTCTCTTGAAGCTTTTAAAATTCTCTCTAGAATTTTCAAAATCCATGTCCACATGTTTACAATTTCACATCAAAAAATTGCTAAAATTCCAGTTGAAATTTTTTCAAAGTCCCTTAAAAATTTTCCAATTTTTGTCCCAATTCTTCCCATTCCCATTGAAACTTTTCAAATCCCTCTCAAAACTGTTGAAATTCTGTTGAAGCTTTTAAAATTCTCTCTAGAATTTTCAAAATCCACTTCAACATGTTTACAATTTCACGTCAAAATTGCTAAAATTCCAGTTGAAATTTTTTCAAAGTCCCTTAAAAATTTTCCAATTTTTGTCCCAATTCTTCCCATTCCCATTGAAACTTTTCAAATCCCTCTCAAAATTGTTGAAATTCTCTTGAAGCTTTTAAAATTCTCTCTAGAATTTTCAAAATCCATGTCCACATGTTTACAATTTCACGTCAAAAAATTGCTAAAATTCCAGTTGAAATTTTTTCAAAGTCCCTTAAAAATTTTCCAATTTTAGTCCCAATTCTTCCCATTCCCATTGAAACTTTTCAAATCCCTCTCAAAACTGTTGAAATTCTGTTGAAGCTTTTAAAATTCTCTCTAGAATTTTCAAAATCCATGTCCACATGTTTACAATTTCACGTCAAAAAATTGCTAAAATTCCAGTTGAAATTTTTTCAAAGTCCCTTAAAAATTTTCCCATTTTTGTCCCAATTCTTCCCATTCCCATTGAAACTTTTCAAATCCCTCTCAAAATTGTTGAAATTCTCTTGAAGCTTTTAAAATTCTCTCTAGAATTTTCAAAATCCACTTCAACATGTTTACAATTTCATGTCCAAATTGCTAAAATTCCAGTTGAAATTTTTTCAAAGTCCCTTAAAAATTTTCCCATTTTTGTCCCAATTCTTCCCATTCCCATTGAAACTTTTCAAATCCCTCTCAAAATTGTTGAAATTCTGTTGAAGCTTTTAAAATTCTCTCTAGAATTTTCAAAATCCACTTCAACATGTTTACAATTTCACGTCAAAATTGCTAAAATTCCAGTTGAAATTTTTTCAAAGTCCCTTAAAAATTTTCCAATTTTTGTCCCAATTCTTCCCATTCCCATTGAAACTTTTCAAATCCCTCTCAAAACTGTTGAAATCCTATTGAAAGTTTGACACTTCTCTCTAGAATTTTCAAAATCCATGTCCACATGTTTACAATTTCACGTCAAAATTGCTAAAATTCCAGTTGAAATTTTTTCAAAGTCCCTTAAAAATTTTCCAATTTTTGTCCCAATTCTTCCCATTCCCATTGAAACTTTTCAAATCCCTCTCAAAATCGTTGAAATTCTGTTGAAGCTTTTAAAATTCTCTCTAGAATTTTCAAAGTCCACTTCAACATGTTTACAATTTCACGTCAAAATTGCTAAAATTCCAGTTGAAATTTTTTCAAAGTCCCTTCAAAATTTTCCAATTTTTGTCCCAATTCTTCCCATTCCCATTGAAACTTTTCAAATCCCTCTCAAAATTGTTGAAATTCTGTTGAAGCTTTTAAAATTCTCTCTAGAATTTTCAAAATCCATGTCCACATGTTTACAATTTCACATCAAAAAATTGCTAAAATTCCAGTTGAAATTTTTTCAAAGTCCCTTAAAAATTTTCCAATTTTTGTCCCAATTCTTCCCATTCCCATTGAAACTTTTCAAATCCCTCTCAAAACTGTTGACATTCTGTTGAAGCTTTTAAAATTCTCTCTAGAATTTTCAAAATCCACTTCAACATGTTTACAATTTCACGTCAAAATTGCTAAAATTCCAGTTGAAATTTTTTCAAAGTCCCTTCAAAATTTTCCAATTTTTGTCCCAATTCTTCCCATTCCCATTGAAACTTTTCAAATCCCTCTCAAAATTGTTGAAATTCTCTTGAAGCTTTTAAAATTCTCTCTAGAATTTTCAAAATCCATGTCCACATGTTTACAATTTCACGTAAAAAAATTGCTAAAATTCCAGTTGAAATTTTTTCAAAGTCCCTTCAAAATTTTCCAATTTTTGTCCCAATTCTTCCCATTCCCATTGAAACTTTTCAAATCCCTCTCAAAATTGTTGAAATTCTCTTGAAGCTTTTAAAATTCTCTCTAGAATTTTCAAAATCCATGTCCACATGTTTACAATTTCACGTAAAAAAATTGCTAAAATTCCAGTTGAAATTTTTTCAAAGTCCCTTAAAAATTTTCCAATTTTTGTCCCAATTCTTCCCATTCCCATTGAAACTTTTCACATCCCTGTCAAAATTGTTGAAATCCTACTGAAAGTTTGACACTGCTCTCTAGAATTTTCAAAATCCACTTCAACATGTTTACAATTTCACGTAAAAAAATTGCTAAAATTCCAGTTGAAATTTTTTCAAAGTCCCTTAAAAATTTTCCCATTTTTGTCCCAATTCTTCCCATTCCCATTGAAACTTTTCAAATCCCTCTCAAAACTGTTGAAATTCTGTTGAAGCTTTTAAAATTCTCTCTAGAATTTTCAAAATCCACTTCAACATGTTTACAATTTCACGTCAAAATTGCTAAAATTCCAGTTGAAATTTTTTCAAAGTCCCTTTAAGATTTTCCAATTTTTGTCCCAATTCTTCCCATTCCCATTGAAACTTTTCAAATCCCTCTCAAAATTGTTGAAATTCTCTTGAAGCTTTTAAAATTCTCTCTAGAATTTTCAAAATCCATGTCCACATGTTTACAATTTCACGTCAAAAAATTGCTAAAATTCCAGTCGAAATTTTTTCAAAGTCCCTTAAAAATTTTCCCATTTTTGTCCCAATTCTTCCCATTCCCATTGAAACTTTTCAAATCCCTCTCAAAATTGTTGAAATTCTGTTGAAGCTTTTAAAATTCTCTCTAGAATTTTCAAAATCCATGTCCACATGTTTACAATTTCACGTCAAAAAATTGCTAAAATTCCAGTTGAAATTTTTTCAAAGTCCCTTAAAAATTTTCCCATTTTTGTCCCAATTCTTCCCATTCCCATTGAAACTTTTCAAATCCCTCTCAAAATTGTTGAAATTCTCTTGAAGCTTTTAAAATTCTCTCTAGAATTTTCAAAATCCACTTCAACATGTTTACAATTTCACGTCCAAATTGCTAAAATTCCAGTTGAAATTTTTTCAAAGTCCCTTCAAAATTTTCCAATTTTTGTCCCAATTCTTCCCATTCCCATTGAAACTTTTCAAATCCCTCTCAAAATTGTTGAAATTCTGTTGAAGCTTTTAAAATTCTCTCTAGAATTTTCAAAATCCATGTCCACATGTTTACAATTTCACGTCCAAATTGCTAAAATTCCAGTTGAAATTTTTTCAAAGTCCCTTAAAAATTTTCCAATTTTTGTCCCAATTCTTCCCATTCCCATTGAAACTTTTCAAATCCCTCTCAAAACTGTTGAAATCCTATTGAAAGTTTGACACTTCTCTCTAGAATTTTCAAAATCCATGTCCACATGTTTACAATTTCACGTCAAAATTGCTAAAATTCCAGTTGAAATTTTTTCAAAGTCCCTTAAAAATTTTCCAATTTTTGTCCCAATTCTTCCCATTCCCATTGAAACTTTTCAAATCCCTCTCAAAATCGTTGAAATTCTGTTGAAGCTTTTAAAATTCTCTCTAGAATTTTCAAAGTCCACTTCAACATGTTTACAATTTCACGTCAAAATTGCTAAAATTCCAGTTGAAATTTTTTCAAAGTCCCTTAAAAATTTTCCAATTTTTGTCCCAATTCTTCCCATTCCCATTGAAACTTTTCAAATCCCTCTCAAAATTGTTGAAATTCTGTTGAAGCTTTTAAAATTCTCTCTAGAATTTTCAAAATCCATGTCCACATGTTTACAATTTCACATCAAAAAATTGCTAAAATTCCAGTTGAAATTTTTTCAAAGTCCCTTAAAAATTTTCCAATTTTTGTCCCAATTCTTCCCATTCCCATTGAAACTTTTCAAATCCCTCTCAAAACTGTTGAAATTCTGTTGAAGCTTTTAAAATTCTCTCTAGAATTTTCAAAATCCACTTCAACATGTTTACAATTTCACGTCAAAATTGCTAAAATTCCAGTTGAAATTTTTTCAAAGTCCCTTCAAAATTTTCCAATTTTTGTCCCAATTCTTCCCATTCCCATTGAAACTTTTCAAATCCCTCTCAAAATTGTTGAAATTCTCTTGAAGCTTTTAAAATTCTCTCTAGAATTTTCAAAATCCATGTCCACATGTTTACAATTTCACGTCAAAAAATTGCTAAAATTCCAGTTGAAATTTTTTCAAAGTCCCTTAAAAATTTTCCAATTTTTGTCCCAATTCTTCCCATTCCCATTGAAACTTTTCAAATCCCTCTCAAAATTGTTGAAATTCTGTTGAAGCTTTTAAAATTCTCTCTAGAATTTTCAAAATCCATGTCCACATGTTTACAATTTCACGTAAAAAAATTGCTAAAATTCCAGTTGAAATTTTTTCAAAGTCCCTTAAAAATTTTCCAATTTTTGTCCCAATTCTTCCCATTCCCATTGAAACTTTTCACATCCCTGTCAAAATTGTTGAAATCCTACTGAAAGTTTGACACTGCTCTCTAGAATTTTCAAAATCCACTTCAACATGTTTACAATTTCACGTAAAAAAATTGCTAAAATTCCAGTTGAAATTTTTTCAAAGTCCCTTAAAAATTTTCCCATTTTTGTCCCAATTCTTCCCATTCCCATTGAAACTTTTCAAATCCCTCTCAAAATTGTTGAAATTCTCTTGAAGCTTTTAAAATTCTCTCTAGAATTTTCAAAATCCATGTCCACATGTTTACAATTTCACGTAGAAAAATTGCTAAAATTCCAGTTGAAATTTTTTCAAAGTCCCTTAAAAATTTTCCCATTTTTGTCCCAATTCTTCCCATTCCCATTGAAACTTTACAAATCCCTCTCAAAATTGTTGAAATTCTCTTGAAGCTTTTAAAATTCTCTCTAGAATTTTCAAAATCCATGTCCACATGTTTACAATTTCACGTCCAAATTGCTAAAATTCCTGTTGAAATTTTTTCAAAGTCCCTTTAAAATTTTCCAATTTTTGTCCCAATTCTTCCCATTCCCATTGAAACTTTTCAAATCCCTCTCAAAACTGTTGAAATTCTGTTGAAGCTTTTAAAATTCTCTCTAGAATTTTCAAAGTCCACTTCAACATGTTTACAATTTCACGTCCAAATTGCTAAAATTCCAGTTGAAATTTTTTCAAAGTCCCTTAAAAATTTTCCAATTTTTGTCCCAATTCTTCCCATTCCCATTGAAACTTTTCAAATCCCTCTCAAAATTGTTGAAATTCTCTTGAAGCTTTTAAAATTCTCTCTAGAATTTTCAAAATCCATGTCCACATGTTTACAATTTCACATCAAAAAATTGCTAAAATTCCAGTTGAAATTTTTTCAAAGTCCCTTAAAAATTTTCCAATTTTTGTCCCAATTCTTCCCATTCCCATTGAAACTTTTCAAATCCCTCTCAAAACTGTTGAAATTCTGTTGAAGCTTTTAAAATTCTCTCTAGAATTTTCAAAATCCACTTCAACATGTTTACAATTTCACGTCAAAATTGCTAAAATTCCAGTTGAAATTTTTTCAAAGTCCCTTAAAAATTTTCCAATTTTTGTCCCAATTCTTCCCATTCCCATTGAAACTTTTCAAATCCCTCTCAAAATTGTTGAAATTCTCTTGAAGCTTTTAAAATTCTCTCTAGAATTTTCAAAATCCATGTCCACATGTTTACAATTTCACGTCAAAAAATTGCTAAAATTCCAGTTGAAATTTTTTCAAAGTCCCTTAAAAATTTTCCAATTTTAGTCCCAATTCTTCCCATTCCCATTGAAACTTTTCAAATCCCTCTCAAAATTGTTGAAATTCTGTTGAAGCTTTTAAAATTCTCTCTAGAATTTTCAAAATCCATGTCCACATGTTTACAATTTCACGTCAAAAAATTGCTAAAATTCCAGTTGAAATTTTTTCAAAGTCCCTTAAAAATTTTCCCATTTTTGTCCCAATTCTTCCCATTCCCATTGAAACTTTTCAAATCCCTCTCAAAATTGTTGAAATTCTCTTGAAGCTTTTAAAATTCTCTCTAGAATTTTCAAAATCCACTTCAACATGTTTACAATTTCATGTCCAAATTGCTAAAATTCCAGTTGAAATTTTTTCAAAGTCCCTTAAAAATTTTCCCATTTTTGTCCCAATTCTTCCCATTCCCATTGAAACTTTTCAAATCCCTCTCAAAATTGTTGAAATTCTGTTGAAGCTTTTAAAATTCTCTCTAGAATTTTCAAAATCCACTTCAACATGTTTACAATTTCACGTCAAAATTGCTAAAATTCCAGTTGAAATTTTTTCAAAGTCCCTTAAAAATTTTCCAATTTTTGTCCCAATTCTTCCCATTCCCATTGAAACTTTTCAAATCCCTCTCAAAACTGTTGAAATCCTATTGAAAGTTTGACACTTCTCTCTAGAATTTTCAAAATCCATGTCCACATGTTTACAATTTCACGTAAAAAAATTGCTAAAATTCCAGTTGAAATTTTTTCAAAGTCCCTTAAAAATTTTCCAATTTTTGTCCCAATTCTTCCCATTCCCATTGAAACTTTTCAAATCCCTCTCAAAATTGTTGAAATTCTGTTGAAGCTTTTAAAATTCTCTCTAGATTTTCAAAGTCCACTTCAACATGTTTACAATTTCACGTCCAAATTGCTAAAATTCCAGTTGAAATTTTTTCAAAGTCCCTTAAAAATTTTCCAATTTTTGTCCCAATTCTTCCCATTCCCATTGAAACTTTTCAAATCCCTCTCAAAATTGTTGAAATTCTGTTGAAGCTTTTAAAATTCTCTCTAGAATTTTCAAAATCCATGTCCACATGTTTACAATTTCACATCAAAAAATTGCTAAAATTCCAGTTGAAATTTTTTCAAAGTCCCTTAAAAATTTTCCCATTTTTGTCCCAATTCTTCCCATTCCCATTGAAACTTTTCAAATCCCTCTCAAAATTGTTGAAATTCTGTTGAAGCTTTTAAAATTCTCTCTAGAATTTTCAAAATCCATGTCCACATGTTTACAATTTCACATCAAAAAATTGCTAAAATTCCAGTTGAAATTTTTTCAAAGTCCCTTAAAAATTTTCCAATTTTCATCCCAATTCTTCCCATTCCCATTGAAACTTTTCAAATCCCTCTCAAAATTGTTGAAATTCTGTTGAAGCTTTTAAAATTCTCTCTAGAATTTTCAAAATCCACTTCAACATGTTTACAATTTCACGTCCAAATTGCTAAAATTCCAGTTGAAATTTTTTCAAAGTCCCTTAATAATTTTCCAATTTTTGTCCCAATTCTTCCCATTCCCATTGAAACTTTTCAAATCCCTCTCAAAATTGTTGAAATTCTGTTGAAGCTTTTAAAATTCTCTCTAGAATTTTCAAAATCCATGTCCACATGCTTACAATTTCACGTCCAAATTGCTAAAATTCCAGTTGAAATTTTTTCAAAGTCCCTTTAAGATTTTCCAATTTTTATCCCAATTCTTCCCATTCCCATTGAAACTTTTCAAATCCCTCTCAAAATTGTTGAAATTCTGTTGAAGCTTTTAAAATTCTCTCTAGAATTTTCAAAATCCATGTCCACATGTTTACAATTTCACGTAAAAAAATTGCTAAAATTCCAGTTGAAATTTTTTCAAAGTCCCTTAAAAATTTTCCAATTTTTGTCCCAATTCTTCCCATTCCCATTGAAACTTTTCAAATCCCTCTCAAAACTGTTGAAATTCTGTTGAAGCTTTTAAAATTCTCTCTAGAATTTTCAAAATCCACTTCAACATGTTTACAATTTCACGTAAAAAAATTGCTAAAATTCCAGTTGAAATTTTTTCAAAGTCCCTTAAAAATTTTCCAATTTTCGTCCCAATTCTTCCCATTCCCATTGAAACTTTTCAAATCCCTCTCAAAATTGTTGAAATTCTGTTGAAGCTTTTAAAATTCTCTCTAGAATTTTCAAAATCCATGTCCACATGTTTACAATTTCACGTCCAAATTGCTAAAATTCCAGTTGAAATTTTTTCAAAGTCCCTTAAAAATTTTCCAATTTTTGTCCCAATTCTTCCCATTCCCATTGAAACTTTTCAAATCCCTCTCAAAATCGTTGAAATTCTGTTGAAGCTTTTAAAATTCTCTCTAGATTTTCAAAGTCCACTTCAACATGTTTACAATTTCACGTCAAAATTGCTAAAATTCCAGTTGAAATTTTTTCAAAGTCCCTTCAAAATTTTCCAATTTTTGTCCCAATTCTTCCCATTCCCATTGAAACTTTTCAAATCCCTCTCAAAATTGTTGAAATTCTGTTGAAGCTTTTAAAATTCTCTCTAGAATTTTCAAAATCCATGTCCACATGTTTACAATTTCACATCAAAAAATTGCTAAAATTCCAGTTGAAATTTTTTCAAAGTCCCTTAAAAATTTTCCAATTTTTGTCCCAATTCTTCCCATTCCCATTGAAACTTTTCAAATCCCTCTCAAAACTGTTGAAATTCTGTTGAAGCTTTTAAAATTCTCTCTAGAATTTTCAAAATCCACTTCAACATGTTTACAATTTCACGTCAAAATTGCTAAAATTCCAGTTGAAATTTTTTCAAAGTCCCTTCAAAATTTTCCAATTTTTGTCCCAATTCTTCCCATTCCCATTGAAACTTTTCAAATCCCTCTCAAAATTGTTGAAATTCTCTTGAAGCTTTTAAAATTCTCTCTAGAATTTTCAAAATCCATGTCCACATGTTTACAATTTCACGTAAAAAAATTGCTAAAATTCCAGTTGAAATTTTTTCAAAGTCCCTTCAAAATTTTCCAATTTTTGTCCCAATTCTTCCCATTCCCATTGAAACTTTTCAAATCCCTCTCAAAATTGTTGAAATTCTCTTGAAGCTTTTAAAATTCTCTCTAGAATTTTCAAAATCCATGTCCACATGTTTACAATTTCACGTAAAAAAATTGCTAAAATTCCAGTTGAAATTTTTTCAAAGTCCCTTAAAAATTTTCCAATTTTTGTCCCAATTCTTCCCATTCCCATTGAAACTTTTCACATCCCTGTCAAAATTGTTGAAATCCTACTGAAAGTTTGACACTGCTCTCTAGAATTTTCAAAATCCACTTCAACATGTTTACAATTTCACGTAAAAAAATTGCTAAAATTCCAGTTGAAATTTTTTCAAAGTCCCTTAAAAATTTTCCCATTTTTGTCCCAATTCTTCCCATTCCCATTGAAACTTTTCAAATCCCTCTCAAAACTGTTGAAATTCTGTTGAAGCTTTTAAAATTCTCTCTAGAATTTTCAAAATCCACTTCAACATGTTTACAATTTCACGTCAAAATTGCTAAAATTCCAGTTGAAATTTTTTCAAAGTCCCTTTAAGATTTTCCAATTTTTGTCCCAATTCTTCCCATTCCCATTGAAACTTTTCAAATCCCTCTCAAAATTGTTGAAATTCTCTTGAAGCTTTTAAAATTCTCTCTAGAATTTTCAAAATCCATGTCCACATGTTTACAATTTCACGTCAAAAAATTGCTAAAATTCCAGTCGAAATTTTTTCAAAGTCCCTTAAAAATTTTCCCATTTTTGTCCCAATTCTTCCCATTCCCATTGAAACTTTTCAAATCCCTCTCAAAATTGTTGAAATTCTGTTGAAGCTTTTAAAATTCTCTCTAGAATTTTCAAAATCCATGTCCACATGTTTACAATTTCACGTCAAAAAATTGCTAAAATTCCAGTTGAAATTTTTTCAAAGTCCCTTAAAAATTTTCCCATTTTTGTCCCAATTCTTCCCATTCCCATTGAAACTTTTCAAATCCCTCTCAAAATTGTTGAAATTCTCTTGAAGCTTTTAAAATTCTCTCTAGAATTTTCAAAATCCACTTCAACATGTTTACAATTTCACGTCCAAATTGCTAAAATTCCAGTTGAAATTTTTTCAAAGTCCCTTAAAAATTTTCCAATTTTTGTCCCAATTCTTCCCATTCCCATTGAAACTTTTCAAATCCCTCTCAAAATTGTTGAAATTCTGTTGAAGCTTTTAAAATTCTCTCTAGAATTTTCAAAATCCATGTCCACATGTTTACAATTTCACGTCCAAATTGCTAAAATTCCAGTTGAAATTTTTTCAAAGTCCCTTAAAAATTTTCCAATTTTTGTCCCAATTCTTCCCATTCCCATTGAAACTTTTCAAATCCCTCTCAAAACTGTTGAAATCCTATTGAAAGTTTGACACTTCTCTCTAGAATTTTCAAAATCCATGTCCACATGTTTACAATTTCACGTCAAAATTGCTAAAATTCCAGTTGAAATTTTTTCAAAGTCCCTTAAAAATTTTCCAATTTTTGTCCCAATTCTTCCCATTCCCATTGAAACTTTTCAAATCCCTCTCAAAATCGTTGAAATTCTGTTGAAGCTTTTAAAATTCTCTCTAGAATTTTCAAAGTCCACTTCAACATGTTTACAATTTCACGTCAAAATTGCTAAAATTCCAGTTGAAATTTTTTCAAAGTCCCTTAAAAATTTTCCAATTTTTGTCCCAATTCTTCCCATTCCCATTGAAACTTTTCAAATCCCTCTCAAAATTGTTGAAATTCTGTTGAAGCTTTTAAAATTCTCTCTAGAATTTTCAAAATCCATGTCCACATGTTTACAATTTCACATCAAAAAATTGCTAAAATTCCAGTTGAAATTTTTTCAAAGTCCCTTAAAAATTTTCCAATTTTTGTCCCAATTCTTCCCATTCCCATTGAAACTTTTCAAATCCCTCTCAAAACTGTTGAAATTCTGTTGAAGCTTTTAAAATTCTCTCTAGAATTTTCAAAATCCACTTCAACATGTTTACAATTTCACGTCAAAATTGCTAAAATTCCAGTTGAAATTTTTTCAAAGTCCCTTAAAAATTTTCCAATTTTTGTCCCAATTCTTCCCATT
Source organism: Streptopelia decaocto (assembly GCF_964273445.1). Taxonomy (NCBI): domain Eukaryota; kingdom Metazoa; phylum Chordata; class Aves; order Columbiformes; family Columbidae; genus Streptopelia; species Streptopelia decaocto. Next base: position 68,492 of record NW_028115058.1, read on the forward strand.
CCCATTGAAACTTTTCAAATCCCTCTCAAAATTGTTGAAATTCTCTTGAAGCTTTTAAAATTCTCTCTAGAATTTTCAAAATCCATGTCCACATGTTTACAATTTCACGTCAAAAAATTGCTAAAATTCCAGTTGAAATTTTTTCAAAGTCCCTTCAAAATTTTCCAATTTTTGTCCCAATTCTTCCCATTCCCATTGAAACTTTTCAAATCCCTCTCAAAATTGTTGAAATTCTCTTGAAGCTTTTAAAATTCTCTCTAGAATTTTCAAAATCCATGTCCACATGTTTACAATTTCACGTAAAAAAATTGCTAAAATTCCAGTTGAAATTTTTTCAAAGTCCCTTAAAAATTTTCCAATTTTTGTCCCAATTCTTCCCATTCCCATTGAAACTTTTCACATCCCTGTCAAAATTGTTGAAATCCTACTGAAAGTTTGACACTGCTCTCTAGAATTTTCAAAATCCACTTCAACATGTTTACAATTTCACGTAAAAAAATTGCTAAAATTCCAGTTGAAATTTTTTCAAAGTCCCTTAAAAATTTTCCCATTTTTGTCCCAATTCTTCCCATTCCCATTGAAACTTTTCAAATCCCTCTCAAAATTGTTGAAATTCTCTTGAAGCTTTTAAAATTCTCTCTAGAATTTTCAAAATCCATGTCCACATGTTTACAATTTCACGTAGAAAAATTGCTAAAATTCCAGTTGAAATTTTTTCAAAGTCCCTTAAAAATTTTCCCATTTTTGTCCCAATTCTTCCCATTCCCATTGAAACTTTACAAATCCCTCTCAAAATTGTTGAAATTCTCTTGAAGCTTTTAAAATTCTCTCTAGAATTTTCAAAATCCATGTCCACATGTTTACAATTTCACATCAAAAAATTGCTAAAATTCCAGTTGAAATTTTTTCAAAGTCCCTTAAAAATTTTCCAATTTTTGTCCCAATTCTTCCCATTCCCATTGAAACTTTTCAAATCCCTCTCAAAACTGTTGAAATTCTGTTGAAGCTTTTAAAATTCTCTCTAGAATTTTCAAAATCCACTTCAACATGTTTACAATTTCACGTCAAAATTGCTAAAATTCCAGTTGAAATTTTTTCAAAGTCCCTTAAAAATTTTCCAATTTTTGTCCCAATTCTTCCCATTCCCATTGAAACTTTTCAAATCCCTCTCAAAATTGTTGAAATTCTCTTGAAGCTTTTAAAATTCTCTCTAGAATTTTCAAAATCCATGTCCACATGTTTACAATTTCACGTCAAAAAATTGCTAAAATTCCAGTTGAAATTTTTTCAAAGTCCCTTAAAAATTTTCCAATTTTAGTCCCAATTCTTCCCATTCCCATTGAAACTTTTCAAATCCCTCTCAAAATTGTTGAAATTCTGTTGAAGCTTTTAAAATTCTCTCTAGAATTTTCAAAATCCATGTCCACATGTTTACAATTTCACGTCAAAAAATTGCTAAAATTCCAGTTGAAATTTTTTCAAAGTCCCTTAAAAATTTTCCCATTTTTGTCCCAATTCTTCCCATTCCCATTGAAACTTTTCAAATCCCTCTCAAAATTGTTGAAATTCTCTTGAAGCTTTTAAAATTCTCTCTAGAATTTTCAAAATCCACTTCAACATGTTTACAATTTCACGTCCAAATTGCTAAAATTCCAGTTGAAATTTTTTCAAAGTCCCTTAAAAATTTTCCCATTTTTGTCCCAATTCTTCCCATTCCCATTGAAACTTTTCAAATCCCTCTCAAAATTGTTGAAATTCTGTTGAAGCTTTTAAAATTCTCTCTAGAATTTTCAAAATCCACTTCAACATGTTTACAATTTCACGTCAAAATTGCTAAAATTCCAGTTGAAATTTTTTCAAAGTCCCTTAAAAATTTTCCAATTTTTGTCCCAATTCTTCCCATTCCCATTGAAACTTTTCAAATCCCTCTCAAAACTGTTGAAATCCTATTGAAAGTTTGACACTTCTCTCTAGAATTTTCAAAATCCATGTCCACATGTTTACAATTTCACGTAAAAAAATTGCTAAAATTCCAGTTGAAATTTTTTCAAAGTCCCTTAAAAATTTTCCAATTTTTGTCCCAATTCTTCCCATTCCCATTGAAACTTTTCAAATCCCTCTCAAAATTGTTGAAATTCTGTTGAAGCTTTTAAAATTCTCTCTAGATTTTCAAAGTCCACTTCAACATGTTTACAATTTCACGTCCAAATTGCTAAAATTCCAGTTGAAATTTTTTCAAAGTCCCTTAAAAATTTTCCAATTTTTGTCCCAATTCTTCCCATTCCCATTGAAACTTTTCAAATCCCTCTCAAAATTGTTGAAATTCTGTTGAAGCTTTTAAAATTCTCTCTAGAATTTTCAAAATCCATGTCCACATGTTTACAATTTCACATCAAAAAATTGCTAAAATTCCAGTTGAAATTTTTTCAAAGTCCCTTAAAAATTTTCCCATTTTTGTCCCAATTCTTCCCATTCCCATTGAAACTTTTCAAATCCCTCTCAAAATTGTTGAAATTCTGTTGAAGCTTTTAAAATTCTCTCTAGAATTTTCAAAATCCATGTCCACATGTTTACAATTTCACGTAAAAAAATTGCTAAAATTCCAGTTGAAATTTTTTCAAAGTCCCTTAAAAATTTTCCAATTTTCATCCCAATTCTTCCCATTCCCATTGAAACTTTTCAAATCCCTCTCAAAATTGTTGAAATTCTGTTGAAGCTTTTAAAATTCTCTCTAGAATTTTCAAAATCCACTTCAACATGTTTACAATTTCACGTCCAAATTGCTAAAATTCCAGTTGAAATTTTTTCAAAGTCCCTTAATAATTTTCCAATTTTTGTCCCAATTCTTCCCATTCCCATTGAAACTTTTCAAATCCCTCTCAAAATTGTTGAAATTCTGTTGAAGCTTTTAAAATTCTCTCTAGAATTTTCAAAATCCATGTCCACATGTTTACAATTTCACGTCAAAATTGCTAAAATTCCAGTTGAAATTTTTTCAAAGTCCCTTTAAGATTTTCCAATTTTTATCCCAATTCTTCCCATTCCCATTGAAACTTTTCAAATCCCTCTCAAAATTGTTGAAATTCTGTTGAAGCTTTTAAAATTCTCTCTAGAATTTTCAAAATCCATGTCCACATGTTTACAATTTCACGTAAAAAAATTGCTAAAATTCCAGTTGAAATTTTTTCAAAGTCCCTTAAAAATTTTCCAATTTTTGTCCCAATTCTTCCCATTCCCATTGAAACTTTTCAAATCCCTCTCAAAACTGTTGAAATTCTGTTGAAGCTTTTAAAATTCTCTCTAGAATTTTCAAAATCCACTTCAACATGTTTACAATTTCACGTAAAAAAATTGCTAAAATTCCAGTTGAAATTTTTTCAAAGTCCCTTAAAAATTTTCCAATTTTCGTCCCAATTCTTCCCATTCCCATTGAAACTTTTCAAATCCCTCTCAAAATTGTTGAAATTCTGTTGAAGCTTTTAAAATTCTCTCTAGAATTTTCAAAATCCATGTCCACATGTTTACAATTTCACGTCCAAATTGCTAAAATTCCAGTTGAAATTTTTTCAAAGTCCCTTAAAAATGTTCCAATTTTTGTCCCAATTCTTCCCATTCCCATTGAAACTTTTCAAATCCCTCTCAAAATCGTTGAAATTCTGTTGAAGCTTTTAAAATTCTCTCTAGATTTTCAAAGTCCACTTCAACATGTTTACAATTTCACGTCCAAATTGCTAAAATTCCAGTTGAAATTTTTTCAAAGTCCCTTAAAAATTTTCCAATTTTTGTCCCAATTCTTCCCATTCCCATTGAAACTTTTCAAATCCCTCTCAAAATTGTTGAAATTCTGTTGAAGCTTTTAAAATTCTCTCTAGAATTTTCAAAATCCATGTCCACATGTTTACAATTTCACATCAAAAAATTGCTAAAATTCCAGTTGAAATTTTTTCAAAGTCCCTTAAAAATTTTCCCATTTTCGTCCCAATTCTTCCCATTCCCATTGAAACTTTTCAAATCCCTCTCAAAATTGTTGAAATTCTGTTGAAGCTTTTAAAATTCTCTCTAGAATTTTCAAAATCCATGTCCACATGTTTACAATTTCACGTCAAAATTGCTAAAATTCCAGTTGAAATTTTTTCAAAGTCCCTTAAAAATTTTCCAATTTTTGTCCCAATTCTTCCCATTCCCATTGAAACTTTTCAAATCCCTCTCAAAATTGTTGAAATTCTGTTGAAGCTTTTAAAATTCTCTCTAGAATTTTCAAAATCCATGTCCACATGTTTACAATTTCACGTCCAAATTGCTAAAATTCCAGTTGAAATTTTTTCAAAGTCCCTTTAAAATTTTCCAATTTTTATCCCAATTCTTCCCATTCCCATTGAAACTTTTCAAATCCCTCTCAAAATTGTTGAAATTCTGTTGAAGCTTTTAAAATTCTCTCTAGTATTTTCAAAATCCATGTCCACATGTTTACAATTTCACGTCAAAAAATTGCTAAAATTCCAGTTGAAATTTTTTCAAAGTCCCTTAAAAATTTTCCAATTTTTGTCCCAATTCTTCCTATTCCCATTGAAACTTTTCAAATCCCTCTCAAAATTGTTGAAATTCTGTTGAAGCTTTTAAAATTCTCTCTAGAATTTTCAAAATCCATGTCCACATGTTTACAATTTCACGTAAAAAATTGCTAAAATTCCAGTTGAAATTTTTTCAAAGTCCCTTAAAAATTTTCCAATTTTAGTCCCAATTCTTCCCATTCCCATTGAAACTTTTCAAATCCCTCTCAAAATTGTTGAAATTCTGTTGAAGCTTTTAAAATTCTCTCTAGAATTTTCAAAATCCATGTCCACATGTTTACAATTTCATGTCCAAATTGCTAAAATTCCAGTTGAAATTTTTTCAAAGTCCCTTTAAAATTTTCCAATTTTTGTCCCAATTCTTCCCATTCCCATTGAAACTTTTCAAATCCCTCTCAAAACTGTTGAAATTCTGTTGAAGCTTTTAAAATTCTCTCTAGAATTTTCAAAATCCACTTCAACATGTTTACAATTTCACGTAAAAAAATTGCTAAAATTCCAGTTGAAATTTTTTCAAAGTCCCTTAAAAATTTTCCAATTTTCGTCCCAATTCTTCCCATTCCCATTGAAACTTTTCAAATCCCTGTCAAAACTGTTGAAATCCTACTGAAAGTTTGACACTGCTCTCTAGAATTTTCAAAATCCACTTCAACATGTTTACAATTTCACGTCAAAATTGCTAAAATTCCAGTTGAAATTTTTTCAAAGTCCCTTAAAAATTTTCAATTTTTGTCCCAATTCTTCCCATTCCCATTGAAACTTTTCAAATCCCTCTCAAAACTGTTGAAATCCTATTGAAAGTTTGACAGTTCTCTCTAGAATTTTCAAAATCCATGTCCACATGTTTACAATTTCACGTCAAAATTGCTAAAATTCCAGTTGAAATTTTTTCAAAGTCCCTTAAAAATTTTCCAATTTTTGTCCCAATTCTTCCCATTCCCATTGAAACTTTTCAAATCCCTCTCAAAATCGTTGAAATTCTGTTGAAGCTTTTAAAATTCTCTCTAGAATTTTCAAAGTCCACTTCAACATGTTTACAATTTCACGTCAAAATTGCTAAAATTCCAGTTGAAATTTTTTCAAAGTCCCTTAAAAATTTTCCAATTTTTGTCCCAATTCTTCCCATTCCCATTGAAACTTTTCAAATCCCTCTCAAAATTGTTGAAATTCTGTTGAAGCTTTTAAAATTCTCTCTAGAATTTTCAAAATCCATGTCCACATGTTTACAATTTCACGTCAAAATTGCTAAAATTCCAGTTGAAATTTTTTCAAAGTCCCTTAAAAATTTTCCCATTTTTGTCCCAATTCTTCCCATTCCCATTGAAACTTTTCAAATCCCTCTCAAAATTGTTGAAATTCTGTTGAAGCTTTTAAAATTCTCTCTAGAATTTTCAAAATCCACTTCAACATGTTTACAATTTCACGTAAAAAAATTGCTAAAATTCCAGTTGAAATTTTTTCAAAGTCCCTTAAAAATTTTCCAATTTTTGTCCCAATTCTTCCTATTCCCATTGAAACTTTTCAAATCCCTCTCAAAATTGTTGAAATTCTGTTGAAGCTTTTAAAATTCTCTCTAGAATTTTCAAAATCCATGTCCACATGTTTACAATTTCACGTAAAAAAATTGCTAAAATTCCAGTTGAAATTTTTTCAAAGTCCCTTAAAAATTTTCCAATTTTAGTCCCAATTCTTCCCATTCCCATTGAAACTTTTCAAATCCCTCTCAAAATTGTTGAAATTCTGTTGAAGCTTTTAAAATTCTCTCTAGAATTTTCAAAATCCATGTCCACATGTTTACAATTTCACGTAAAAAAATTGCTAAAATTCCAGTTGAAATTTTTTCAAAGTCCCTTAAAAATTTTCCAATTTTAGTCCCAATTCTTCCCATTCCCATTGAAACTTTTCAAATCCCTCTCAAAATTGTTGAAATTCTGTTGAAGCTTTTAAAATTCTCTCTAGAATTTTCAAAATCCATGTCCACATGTTTACAATTTCATGTCCAAATTGCTAAAATTCCAGTTGAAATTTTTTCAAAGTCCCTTAAAAATTTTCAAATTTTTGTCCCAATTCTTCCCATTCCCATTGAAACTTTTCAAATCCCTCTCAAAACTGTTGAAATTCTGTTGAAGCTTTTAAAATTCTCTCTAGAATTTTCAAAATCCACTTCAACATGTTTACAATTTCACGTAAAAAAATTGCTAAAATTCCAGTTGAAATTTTTTCAAAGTCCCTTAAAAATTTTCCAATTTTCGTCCCAATTCTTCCCATTCCCATTGAAACTTTTCAAATCCCTGTCAAAACTGTTGAAATCCTACTGAAAGTTTGACACTGCTCTCTAGAATTTTCAAAATCCACTTCAACATGTTTACAATTTCACGTCAAAATTGCTAAAATTCCAGTTGAAATTTTTTCAAAGTCCCTTAAAAATTTTCCAATTTTTGTCCAAATTCTTCCCATTCCCATTGAAATTTTTCAAATCCCTCTCAAAATTGTTGAAATTCTGTTGAAGCTTTTAAAATTCTCTCTAGAATTTTCAAAGTCCACTTCAACATGTTTACAATTTCACGTCAAAATTGCTAAAATTCCAGTTGAAATTTTTTCAAAGTCCCTTTAAAATTTTCCAATTTTTGTCCCAATTCTTCCCATTCCCATTGAAACTTTTCAAATCCCTCTCAAAATTGTTGAAATTCTGTTGAAGCTTTTAAAATTCTCTCTAGAAATTTCAAAATCCATGTCCACATGTATACAATTTCACATCAAAAAATTGCTAAAATTCCAGTTGAAATTTTTTCAAAGTCCCTTAAAAATTTTCCAATTTTTGTCCCAATTCTTCCCATTCCCATTGAAACTTTTCAAATCCCTCTCAAAACTGTTGAAATTCTCTTGAAGCTTTTAAAATTCTCTCTAGAATTTTCAAAATCCACTTCAACATGTTTACAATTTCACGTCAAAATTGCTAAAATTCCAGTTGAAATTTTTTCAAAGTCCCTTCAAAACTTTCCAATTTTTGTCCCAATTCTTCCCATTCCCATTGAAACTTTTCAAATCCCTCTCAAAATTGTTGAAATTCTGTTGAAGCTTTTAAAATTCTCTCTAGAATTTTCAAAATCCATGTCCACATGTTTACAATTTCACGTCAAAAAATTGCTAAAATTCCAGTTGAAATTTTTTCAAAGTCCCTTAAAAATTTTCCCATTTTTGTCCCAATTCTTCCCATTCCCATTGAAACTTTTCAAATCCCTCTCAAAATTGTTGAAATTCTGTTGAAGCTTTTAAAATTCTCTCTAGAATTTTCAAAATCCATGTCCACATGTTTACAATTTCACGTCAAAAAATTGCTAAAATTCCAGTTGAAATTTTTTCAAAGTCCCTTTAAAATTTTCCAATTTTTGTCCCAATTCTTCCCATTCCCATTGAAACTTTTCAAATCCCTGTCAAAACTGTTGAAATCCTACTGAAAGTTTGACACTGCTCTCTAGAATTTTCAAAATCCATGTCCACATGTTTACAATTTCACGTCAAAAAATTGCTAAAATTCCAGTTGCAAATTTTCAAAGTCCCTTAAAAATTTTCCAATTTTTGTCCCAATTCTTCCCATTCCCATTGAAACTTTTCAAATCCCTCTCAAAATTGTTGAAATTCTCTTGAAGCTTTTAAAATTCTCTCTAGAATTTTCAAAATCCATGTCCACATGTTTACAATTTCACGTCAAAAAATTGCTAAAATTCCAGTTGAAATTTTTTCAAAGTCCCTGAAAAATTTTCCAATTTTTGTCCCAATTCTTCCCATTCCCATTGAAACTTTTCAAATCCCTCTCAAAATTGTTGAAATTCTGTTGAAGCTTTTAAAATTCTCTCTAGAATTTTCAAAGTCCACTTCAACATGTTTACAATTTCACGTCCAAATTGCTAAAATTCCAGTTGAAATTTTTTCAAAGTCCCTTAAAAATTTTCCAATTTTCGTCCCAATTCTTCCCATTCCCATTGAAACTTTTCAAATCCCTCTCAAAACTGTTGAAATCCTACTGAAAGTTTGACACTGCTCTCTAGAATTTTCAAAATCCACTTCAACATGTTTACAATTTCACGTCAAAATTGCTAAAATTCCAGTTGAAATTTTTTCCAAGTCCCTTAAAAGTTTTCCAATTTTTGTCCCAATTCTTCCCATTCCCATTGAAACTTTTCAAATCCCTCTCAAAATTGTTGAAATTCTGTTGAAGCTTTTAAAATTCTCTCTAGAATTTTCAAAATCCACTTCAACATGTTTACAATTTCACGTCCAAATTGCTAAAATTCCAGTTGAAATTTTTTCAAAGTCCCTTAAAAATTTTCCAATTTTTGTCCCAATTCTTCCTATTCCCATTGAAACTTTTCAAATCCCTCTCAAAATTGTTGAAATTCTGTTGAAGCTTTTAAAATTCTCTCTAGAATTTTCAAAATCCATGTCCACATGTTTACAATTTCACGTAAAAAAATTGCTAAAATTCCAGTTGAAATTTTTTCAATGTCCCTTAAAAATTTTCCAATTTTAGTCCCAATTCTTCCCATTCCCATTGAAACTTTTCAAATCCCTCTCAAAATTGTTGAAATTCTGTTGAAGCTTTTAAAATTCTCTCTAGAATTTTCAAAATCCATGTCCACATGTTTACAATTTCACGTAAAAAAATTGCTAAAATTCCAGTTGAAATTTTTTCAAAGTCCCTTAAAAATTTTCCAATTTTAGTCCCAATTCTTCCCATTCCCATTGAAACTTTTCAAATCCCTCTCAAAATTGTTGAAATTCTGTTGAAGCTTTTAAAATTCTCTCTAGAATTTTCAAAATCCATGTCCACATGTTTACAATTTCATGTCCAAATTGCTAAAATTCCAGTTGAAATTTTTTCAAAGTCCCTTAAAAATTTTCCAATTTTTGTCCCAATTCTTCCCATTCCCATTGAAACTTTTCAAATCCCTCTCAAAACTGTTGAAATTCTGTTGAAGCTTTTAAAATTCTCTCTAGAATTTTCAAAATCCACTTCAACATGTTTACAATTTCACGTAAAAAAATTGCTAAAATTCCAGTTGAAATTTTTTCAAAGTCCCTTAAAAATTTTCCAATTTTCGTCCCAATTCTTCCCATTCCCATTGAAACTTTTCAAATCCCTGTCAAAACTGTTGAAATCCTACTGAAAGTTTGACACTGCTCTCTAGAATTTTCAAAATCCACTTCAACATGTTTACAATTTCACGTCAAAATTGCTAAAATTCCAGTTGAAATTTTTTCAAAGTCCCTTAAAAATTTTCCAATTTTTGTCCAAATTCTTCCCATTCCCATTGAAATTTTTCAAATCCCTCTCAAAATTGTTGAAATTCTGTTGAAGCTTTTAAAATTCTCTCTAGAATTTTCAAAGTCCACTTCAACATGTTTACAATTTCACGTCAAAATTGCTAAAATTCCAGTTGAAATTTTTTCAAAGTCCCTTTAAAATTTTCCAATTTTTGTCCCAATTCTTCCCATTCCCATTGAAACTTTTCAAATCCCTCTCAAAATTGTTGAAATTCTGTTGAAGCTTTTAAAATTCTCTCTAGAAATTTCAAAATCCATGTCCACATGTATACAATTTCACATCAAAAAATTGCTAAAATTCCAGTTGAAATTTTTTCAAAGTCCCTTAAAAATTTTCCAATTTTTGTCCCAATTCTTCCCATTCCCATTGAAACTTTTCAAATCCCTCTCAAAACTGTTGAAATTCTCTTGAAGCTTTTAAAATTCTCTCTAGAATTTTCAAAATCCACTTCAACATGTTTACAATTTCACGTCAAAATTGCTAAAATTCCAGTTGAAATTTTTTCAAAGTCCCTTCAAAACTTTCCAATTTTTGTCCCAATTCTTCCCATTCCCATTGAAACTTTTCAAATCCCTCTCAAAATTGTTGAAATTCTGTTGAAGCTTTTAAAATTCTCTCCAGAATTTTCAAAATCCATGTCCACATGTTTACAATTTCACGTCAAAAAATTGCTAAAATTCCAGTTGAAATTTTTTCAAAGTCCCTTAAAAATTTTCCCATTTTTGTCCCAATTCTTCCCATTCCCATTGAAACTTTTCAAATCCCTCTCAAAATTGTTGAAATTCTGTTGAAGCTTTTAAAATTCTCTCTAGAATTTTCAAAATCCATGTCCACATGTTTACAATTTCACGTCAAAAAATTGCTAAAATTCCAGTTGAAATTTTTTCAAAGTCCCTTTAAAATTTTCCAATTTTTGTCCCAATTCTTCCCATTCCCATTGAAACTTTTCAAATCCCTGTCAAAACTGTTGAAATCCTACTGAAAGTTTGACACTGCTCTCTAGAATTTTCAAAATCCATGTCCACATGTTTACAATTTCACGTCAAAAAATTGCTAAAATTCCAGTTGCAATTTTTTCAAAGTCCCTTAAAAATTTTCCAATTTTTGTCCCAATTCTTCCCATTCCCATTGAAACTTTTCAAATCCCTCTCAAAATTGTTGAAATTCTCTTGAAGCTTTTAAAATTCTCTCTAGAATTTTCAAAATCCATGTCCACATGTTTACAATTTCACGTCAAAAAATTGCTAAAATTCCAGTTGAAATTTTTTCAAAGTCCCTGAAAAATTTTCCAATTTTTGTCCCAATTCTTCCCATTCCCATTGAAACTTTTCAAATCCCTCTCAAAATTGTTGAAATTCTGTTGAAGCTTTTAAAATTCTCTCTAGAATTTTCAAAGTCCACTTCAACATGTTTACAATTTCACGTCCAAATTGCTAAAATTCCAGTTGAAATTTTTTCAAAGTCCCTTAAAAATTTTCCAATTTTCGTCCCAATTCTTCCCATTCCCATTGAAACTTTTCAAATCCCTCTCAAAACTGTTGAAATCCTACTGAAAGTTTGACACTGCTCTCTAGAATTTTCAAAATCCACTTCAACATGTTTACAATTTCACGTCAAAATTGCTAAAATTCCAGTTGAAATTTTTTCCAAGTCCCTTAAAAGTTTTCCAATTTTTGTCCCAATTCTTCCCATTCCCATTGAAACTTTTCAAATCCCTCTCAAAATTGTTGAAATTCTGTTGAAGCTTTTAAAATTCTCTCTAGAATTTTCAAAATCCACTTCAACATGTTTACAATTTCACGTCCAAATTGCTAAAATTCCAGTTGAAATTTTTTCAAAGTCCCTTAAAAATTTTCCAATTTTTGTCCCAATTCTTCCTATTCCCATTGAAACTTTTCAAATCCCTCTCAAAATTGTTGAAATTCTGTTGAAGCTTTTAAAATTCTCTCTAGAATTTTCAAAATCCATGTCCACATGTTTACAATTTCACGTAAAAAAATTGCTAAAATTCCAGTTGAAATTTTTTCAATGTCCCTTAAAAATTTTCCAATTTTAGTCCCAATTCTTCCCATTCCCATTGAAACTTTTCAAATCCCTCTCAAAATTGTTGAAATTCTGTTGAAGCTTTTAAAATTCTCTCTAGAATTTTCAAAATCCATGTCCACATGTTTACAATTTCACGTAAAAAAATTGCTAAAATTCCAGTTGAAATTTTTTCAAAGTCCCTTAAAAATTTTCCAATTTTAGTCCCAATTCTTCCCATTCCCATTGAAACTTTTCAAATCCCTCTCAAAATTGTTGAAATTCTGTTGAAGCTTTTAAAATTCTCTCTAGAATTTTCAAAATCCATGTCCACATGTTTACAATTTCATGTCCAAATTGCTAAAATTCCAGTTGAAATTTTTTCAAAGTCCCTTAAAAATTTTCCAATTTTTGTCCCAATTCTTCCCATTCCCATTGAAACTTTTCAAATCCCTCTCAAAACTGTTGAAATTCTGTTGAAGCTTTTAAAATTCTCTCTAGAATTTTCAAAATCCACTTCAACATGTTTACAATTTCACGTAAAAAAATTGCTAAAATTCCAGTTGAAATTTTTTCAAAGTCCCTTAAAAATTTTCCAATTTTCGTCCCAATTCTTCCCATTCCCATTGAAACTTTTCAAATCCCTGTCAAAACTGTTGAAATCCTACTGAAAGTTTGACACTGCTCTCTAGAATTTTCAAAATCCACTTCAACATGTTTACAATTTCACGTCAAAATTGCTAAAATTCCAGTTGAAATTTTTTCAAAGTCCCTTAAAAATTTTCCAATTTTTGTCCCAATTCTTCCCATTCCCATTGAAACTTTTCAAATCCCTCTCAAAACTGTTGAAATCCTATTGAAAGTTTGACACTTCTCTCTAGAATTTTCAAAATCCATGTCCACATGTTTACAATTTCACGTCAAAAAATTGCTAAAATTCCAGTTGAAATTTTTTCAAAGTCCCTTAAAAATTTTCCAATTTTTGTCCAAATTCTTCCCATTCCCATTGAAACTTTTCAAATCCCTCTCAAAATCGTTGAAATTCTGTTGAAGCTTTTAAAATTCTCTCTAGAATTTTCAAAGTCCACTTCAACATGTTTACAATTTCACGTCAAAATTGCTAAAATTCCAGTTGAAATTTTTTCAAAGTCCCTTTAAAATTTTCCAATTTTTGTCCCAATTCTTCCCATTCCCATTGAAACTTTTCAAATCCCTCTCAAAATTGTTGAAATTCTGTTGAAGCTTTTAAAATTCTCTCTAGAATTTTCAAAATCCATGTCCACATGTATACAATTTCACATCAAAAAATTGCTAAAATTCCAGTTGAAATTTTTTCAAAGTCCCTTAAAAATTTTCCAATTTTTGTCCCAATTCTTCCCATTCCCATTGAAACTTTTCAAATCCCTCTCAAAACTGTTGAAATTCTCTTGAAGCTTTTAAAATTCTCTCTAGAATTTTCAAAATCCACTTCAACATGTTTACAATTTCACGTCAAAATTGCTAAAATTCCAGTTGAAATTTTTTCAAAGTCCCTTCAAAACTTTCCAATTTTTGTCCCAATTCTTCCCATTCCCATTGAAACTTTTCAAATCCCTCTCAAAATTGTTGAAATTCTGTTGAAGCTTTTAAAATTCTCTCTAGAATTTTCAAAATCCATGTCCACATGTTTACAATTTCACGTCAAAAAATTGCTAAAATTCCAGTTGAAATTTTTTCAAAGTCCCTTAAAAATTTTCCAATTTTTGTCCCAATTCTTCCCATTCCCATTGAAACTTTTCAAATCCCTCTCAAAATTGTTGAAATTCTGTTGAAGCTTTTAAAATTCTCTCTAGAATTTTCAAAATCCATGTCCACATGTTTACAATTTCACGTCAAAAAATTGCTAAAATTCCAGTTGAAATTTTTTCAAAGTCCCTTAAAAATGTTCCAATTTTTGTCCCAATTCTTCCCATTCCCATTGAAACTTTTCAAATCCCTGTCAAAACTGTTGAAATCCTACTGAAAGTTTGACACTGCTCTCTAGAATTTTCAAAATCCATGTCCACATGTTTACAATTTCACGTCAAAAAATTGCTAAAATTCCAGTTGCAATTTTTTCAAAGTCCCTTAAAAATTTTCCAATTTTTGTCCCAATTCTTCCCATTCCCATTGAAACTTTTCAAATCCCTCTCAAAATTGTTGAAATTCTCTTGAAGCTTTTAAAATTCTCTCTAGAATTTTCAAAATCCATGTCCACATGTTTACAATTTCACGTCAAAAAATTGCTAAAATTCCAGTTGAAATTTTTTCAAAGTCCCTGAAAAATTTTCCAATTTTTGTCCCAATTCTTCCCATTCCCATTGAAACTTTTCAAATCCCTCTCAAAATTGTTGAAATTCTGTTGAAGCTTTTAAAATTCTCTCTAGAATTTTCAAAGTCCACTTCAACATGTTTACAATTTCACGTCCAAATTGCTAAAATTCCAGTTGAAATTTTTTCAAAGTCCCTTAAAAATTTTCCAATTTTCGTCCCAATTCTTCCCATTCCCATTGAAACTTTTCAAATCCCTCTCAAAACTGTTGAAATCCTACTGAAAGTTTGACACTGCTCTCTAGAATTTTCAAAATCCACTTCAACATGTTTACAATTTCACGTCAAAATTGCTAAAATTCCAGTTGAAATTTTTTCAAAGTCCCTTAAAAGTTTTCCAATTTTCGTCCCAATTCTTCCCATTCCCATTGAAACTTTTCAAATCCCTCTCAAAATTGTTGAAATTCTGTTGAAGCTTTTAAAATTCTCTCTAGAATTTTCAAAATCCACTTCAACATGTTTACAATTTCACGTCAAAATTGCTAAAATTCCAGTTGAAATTTTTTCAAAGTCCCTTAAAAATTTTCCAATTTTTCTCCCAATTCTTCCCATTCCCATTGAAACTTTTCAAATCCCTCTCAAAACTGTTGAAATCCTATTGAAAGTTTGACACTTCTCTCTAGAATTTTCAAAATCCATGTCCACATGTTTACAATTTCACGTAAAAAAATTGCTAAAATTCCAGTTGAAATTTTTTCAAAGTCCCTTAAAAATTTTCCAATTTTTGTCCCAATTCTTCCCATTCCCATTGAAACTTTTCAAATCCCTCTCAAAATTGTTGAAATTCTGTTGAAGCTTTTAAAATTCTCTCTAGAATTTTCAAAATCCAGGTCCACATGTTTACAATTTCACGTCCAAATTGCTAAAATTCCAGTTGAAATTTTTTCAAAGTCCCTTAAATTTTTCCAATTTTTGTCCCAATTCTTCCCATTCCCATTGAAACTTTTCAAATCCCTCTCAAAACTGTTGAAATCCTGTTGAAAGTTTGACACTTCTCTCTAGAATTTTCAAAATCCATGTCCACATGTTTACAATTTCACGTCAAAATTGCTAAAATTCCAGTTGAAATTTTTTCAAAGTCCCTTAAAAATTTTCCAATTTTTGTCCCAATTCTTCCCATTCCCATTGAAACTTTTCAAATCCCTCTCAAAACTGTTGAAATCCTATTGAAAGTTTGACACTTCTCTCTAGAATTTTCAAAATCCATGTCCACATGTTTACAATTTCACGTCAAAATTGCTAAAATTCCAGTTGAAATTTTTTCAAAGTCCCTTAAAAATTTTCCAATTTTTGTCCCAATTCTTCCCATTCCCATTGAAACTTTTCAAATCCCTCTCAAAACTGTTGAAATTCTCTTGAAGCTTTTAAAATTCTCTCTAGAATTTTCAAAATCCACTTCAACATGTTTACAATTTCACGTCAAAATTGCTAAAATTCCAGTTGAAATTTTTTCAAAGTCCCTTCAAAACTTTCCAATTTTTGTCCCAATTCTTCCCATTCCCATTGAAACTTTTCAAATCCCTCTCAAAATTGTTGAAATTCTGTTGAAGCTTTTAAAATTCTCTCTAGAATTTTCAAAATCCATGTCCACATGTTTACAATTTCACGTCAAAAAATTGCTAAAATTCCAGTTGAAATTTTTTCAAAGTCCCTTAAAAATTTTCCCATTTTTGTCCCAATTCTTCCCATTCCCATTGAAACTTTTCAAATCCCTCTCAAAATTGTTGAAATTCTGTTGAAGCTTTTAAAATTCTCTCTAGAATTTTCAAAATCCATGTCCACATGTTTACAATTTCACGTCAAAAAATTGCTAAAATTCCAGTTGAAATTTTTTCAAAGTCCCTTAAAAATGTTCCAATTTTTGTCCCAATTCTTCCCATTCCCATTGAAACTTTTCAAATCCCTGTCAAAACTGTTGAAATCCTACTGAAAGTTTGACACTGCTCTCTAGAATTTTCAAAATCCATGTCCACATGTTTACAATTTCACGTCAAAAAATTGCTAAAATTCCAGTTGCAATTTTTTCAAAGTCCCTTAAAAATTTTCCAATTTTTGTCCCAATTCTTCCCATTCCCATTGAAACTTTTCAAATCCCTCTCAAAATTGTTGAAATTCTGTTGAAGCTTTTAAAATTCTCTCTAGAATTTTCAAAATCCATGTCCACATGTTTACAATTTCACGTAAAAAAATTGCTAAAATTCCAGTTGAAATTTTTTCAAAGTCCCTTAAAAATTTTCCAATTTTAGTCCCAATTCTTCCCATTCCCATTGAAACTTTTCAAATCCCTCTCAAAATTGTTGAAATTCTGTTGAAGCTTTTAAAATTCTCTCTAGAATTTTCAAAATCCATGTCCACATGTTTACAATTTCATGTCCAAATTGCTAAAATTCCAGTTGAAATTTTTTCAAAGTCCCTTAAAAATTTTCCAATTTTTGTCCCAATTCTTCCCATTCCCATTGAAACTTTTCAAATCCCTCTCAAAACTGTTGAAATTCTGTTGAAGCTTTTAAAATTCTCTCTAGAATTTTCAAAATCCACTTCAACATGTTTACAATTTCACGTAAAAAAATTGCTAAAATTCCAGTTGAAATTTTTTCAAAGTCCCTTAAAAATTTTCCAATTTTCGTCCCAATTCTTCCCATTCCCATTGAAACTTTTCAAATCCCTGTCAAAACTGTTGAAATCCTACTGAAAGTTTGACACTGCTCTCTAGAATTTTCAAAATCCACTTCAACATGTTTACAATTTCACGTCAAAATTGCTAAAATTCCAGTTGAAATTTTTTCAAAGTCCCTTAAAAATTTTCCAATTTTTGTCCCAATTCTTCCCATTCCCATTGAAACTTTTCAAATCCCTCTCAAAACTGTTGAAATCCTATTGAAAGTTTGACACTTCTCTCTAGAATTTTCAAAATCCATGTCCACATGTTTACAATTTCACGTCAAAAAATTGGTAAAATTCCAGTTGAAATTTTTTCAAAGTCCCTTAAAAATTTTCCAATTTTTGTCCAAATTCTTCCCATTCCCATTGAAACTTTTCAAATCCCTCTCAAAATCGTTGAAATTCTGTTGAAGCTTTTAAAATTCTCTCTAGAATTTTCAAAGTCCACTTCAACATGTTTACAATTTCACGTCAAAATTGCTAAAATTCCAGTTGAAATTTTTTCAAAGTCCCTTTAAAATTTTCCAATTTTTGTCCCAATTCTTCCCATTCCCATTGAAACTTTTCAAATCCCTCTCAAAATTGTTGAAATTCTGTTGAAGCTTTTAAAATTCTCTCTAGAATTTTCAAAATCCATGTCCACATGTATACAATTTCACATCAAAAAATTGCTAAAATTCCAGTTGAAATTTTTTCAAAGTCCCTTAAAAATTTTCCAATTTTTGTCCCAATTCTTCCCATTCCCATTGAAACTTTTCAAATCCCTCTCAAAACTGTTGAAATTCTCTTGAAGCTTTTAAAATTCTCTCTAGAATTTTCAAAATCCACTTCAACATGTTTACAATTTCACGTCAAAATTGCTAAAATTCCAGTTGAAATTTTTTCAAAGTCCCTTCAAAACTTTCCAATTTTTGTCCCAATTCTTCCCATTCCCATTGAAACTTTTCAAATCCCTCTCAAAATTGTTGAAATTCTGTTGAAGCTTTTAAAATTCTCTCTAGAATTTTCAAAATCCATGTCCACATGTTTACAATTTCACGTCAAAAAATTGCTAAAATTCCAGTTGAAATTTTTTCAAAGTCCCTTAAAAATTTTCCCATTTTTGTCCCAATTCTTCCCATTCCCATTGAAACTTTTCAAATCCCTCTCAAAATTGTTGAAATTCTGTTGAAGCTTTTAAAATTCTCTCTAGAATTTTCAAAATCCATGTCCACATGTTTACAATTTCACGTCAAAAAATTGCTAAAATTCCAGTTGAAATTTTTTCAAAGTCCCTTAAAAATGTTCCAATTTTTGTCCCAATTCTTCCCATTCCCATTGAAACTTTTCAAATCCCTGTCAAAACTGTTGAAATCCTACTGAAAGTTTGACACTGCTCTCTAGAATTTTCAAAATCCATGTCCACATGTTTACAATTTCACGTCAAAAAATTGCTAAAATTCCAGTTGCAATTTTTTCAAAGTCCCTTAAAAATTTTCCAATTTTTGTCCCAATTCTTCCCATTCCCATTGAAACTTTTCAAATCCCTCTCAAAATTGTTGAAATTCTCTTGAAGCTTTTAAAATTCTCTCTAGAATTTTCAAAATCCATGTCCACATGTTTACAATTTCACGTCAAAAAATTGCTAAAATTCCAGTTGAAATTTTTTCAAAGTCCCTGAAAAATTTTCCAATTTTTGTCCCAATTCTTCCCATTCCCATTGAAACTTTTCAAATCCCTCTCAAAATTGTTGAAATTCTGTTGAAGCTTTTAAAATTCTCTCTAGAATTTTCAAAGTCCACTTCAACATGTTTACAATTTCACGTCCAAATTGCTAAAATTCCAGTTGAAATTTTTTCAAAGTCCCTTAAAAATTTTCCAATTTTCGTCCCAATTCTTCCCATTCCCATTGAAACTTTTCAAATCCCTCTCAAAACTGTTGAAATCCTACTGAAAGTTTGACACTGCTCTCTAGAATTTTCAAAATCCACTTCAACATGTTTACAATTTCACGTCAAAATTGCTAAAATTCCAGTTGAAATTTTTTCAAAGTCCCTTAAAAGTTTTCCAATTTTCGTCCCAATTCTTCCCATTCCCATTGAAACTTTTCAAATCCCTCTCAAAATTGTTGAAATTCTGTTGAAGCTTTTAAAATTCTCTCTAGAATTTTCAAAATCCACTTCAACATGTTTACAATTTCACGTCAAAATTGCTAAAATTCCAGTTGAAATTTTTTCAAAGTCCCTTAAAAATGTTCCAATTTTTCTCCCAATTCTTCCCATTCCCATTGAAACTTTTCAAATCCCTCTCAAAACTGTTGAAATCCTATTGAAAGTTTGACACTTCTCTCTAGAATTTTCAAAATCCATGTCCACATGTTTACAATTTCACGTAAAAAAATTGCTAAAATTCCAGTTGAAATTTTTTCAAAGTCCCTTAAAAATTTTCCAATTTTTGTCCCAATTCTTCCCATTCCCATTGAAACTTTTCAAATCCCTCTCAAAATTGTTGAAATTCTGTTGAAGCTTTTAAAATTCTCTCTAGAATTTTCAAAATCCAGGTCCACATGTTTACAATTTCACGTCCAAATTGCTAAAATTCCAGTTGAAATTTTTTCAAAGTCCCTTAAATTTTTCCAATTTTTGTCCCAATTCTTCCCATTCCCATTGAAACTTTTCAAATCCCTCTCAAAACTGTTGAAATCCTGTTGAAAGTTTGACACTTCTCTCTAGAATTTTCAAAATCCATGTCCACATGTTTACAATTTCACGTCAAAATTGCTAAAATTCCAGTTGAAATTTTTTCAAAGTCCCTTAAAAATTTTCCAATTTTTGTCCCAATTCTTCCCATTCCCATTGAAACTTTTCAAATCCCTCTCAAAACTGTTGAAATCCTATTGAAAGTTTGACACTTCTCTCTAGAATTTTCAAAATCCATGTCCACATGTTTACAATTTCACGTCAAAATTGCTAAAATTCCAGTTGAAATTTTTTCAAAGTCCCTTAAAAATTTTCCAATTTTTGTCCCAATTCTTCCCATTCCCATTGAAACTTTTTAAATCCCTCTCAAAACTGTTGAAATTCTCTTGAAGCTTTTAAAATTCTCTCTAGAATTTTCAAAATCCACTTCAACATGTTTACAATTTCACGTCAAAATTGCTAAAATTCCAGTTGAAATTTTTTCAAAGTCCCTTCAAAACTTTCCAATTTTTGTCCCAATTCTTCCCATTCCCATTGAAACTTTTCAAATCCCTCTCAAAATTGTTGAAATTCTGTTGAAGCTTTTAAAATTCTCTCTAGAATTTTCAAAATCCATGTCCACATGTTTACAATTTCACGTCAAAAAATTGCTAAAATTCCAGTTGAAATTTTTTCAAAGTCCCTTAAAAATTTTCCCATTTTTGTCCCAATTCTTCCCATTCCATTGAAACTTTTCAAATCCCTCTCAAAATTGTTGAAATTCTGTTGAAGCTTTTAAAATTCTCTCTAGAATTTTCAAAATCCATGTCCACATGTTTACAATTTCACGTCAAAAAATTGCTAAAATTCCAGTTGAAATTTTTTCAAAGTCCCTTAAAAATGTTCCAATTTTTGTCCCAATTCTTCCCATTCCCATTGAAACTTTTCAAATCCCTGTCAAAACTGTTGAAATCCTACTGAAAGTTTGACACTGCTCTCTAGAATTTTCAAAATC
Source organism: Streptopelia decaocto (assembly GCF_964273445.1). Classification (NCBI taxonomy): domain Eukaryota; kingdom Metazoa; phylum Chordata; class Aves; order Columbiformes; family Columbidae; genus Streptopelia; species Streptopelia decaocto. The sequence goes on from NW_028115058.1 coordinate 89,093, forward strand.
CATGTCCACATGTTTACAATTTCACGTCAAAAAATTGCTAAAATTCCAGTTGCAATTTTTTCAAAGTCCCTTAAAAATTTTCCAATTTTTGTCCCAATTCTTCCCATTCCCATTGAAACTTTTCAAATCCCTCTCAAAATTGTTGAAATTCTCTTGAAGCTTTTAAAATTCTCTCTAGAATTTTCAAAATCCATGTCCACATGTTTACAATTTCACGTCAAAAAATTGCTAAAATTCCAGTTGAAATTTTTTCAAAGTCCCTGAAAAATTTTCCAATTTTTGTCCCAATTCTTCCCATTCCCATTGAAACTTTTCAAATCCCTCTCAAAATTGTTGAAATTCTGTTGAAGCTTTTAAAATTCTCTCTAGAATTTTCAAAGTCCACTTCAACATGTTTACAATTTCACGTCCAAATTGCTAAAATTCCAGTTGAAATTTTTTCAAAGTCCCTTAAAAATTTTCCAATTTTTCGTCCCAATTCTTCCCATTCCCATTGAAACTTTTCAAATCCCTCTCAAAACTGTTGAAATCCTACTGAAAGTTTGACACTGCTCTCTAGAATTTTCAAAATCCACTTCAACATGTTTACAATTTCACGTCAAAATTGCTAAAATTCCAGTTGAAATTTTTTCAAAGTCCCTTAAAAGTTTTCCAATTTTCGTCCCAATTCTTCCCATTCCCATTGAAACTTTTCAAATCCCTCTCAAAATTGTTGAAATTCTGTTGAAGCTTTTAAAATTCTCTCTAGAATTTTCAAAATCCACTTCAACATGTTTACAATTTCACGTCAAAATTGCTAAAATTCCAGTTGAAATTTTTTCAAAGTCCCTTAAAAATTTTCCAATTTTTCTCCCAATTCTTCCCATTCCCATTGAAACTTTTCAAATCCCTCTCAAAACTGTTGAAATCCTATTGAAAGTTTGACACTTCTCTCTAGAATTTTCAAAATCCATGTCCACATGTTTACAATTTCACGTAAAAAAATTGCTAAAATTCCAGTTGAAATTTTTTCAAAGTCCCTTAAAAATTTTCCAATTTTTGTCCCAATTCTTCCCATTCCCATTGAAACTTTTCAAATCCCTCTCAAAATTGTTGAAATTCTGTTGAAGCTTTTAAAATTCTCTCTAGAATTTTCAAAATCCAGGTCCACATGTTTACAATTTCACGTCCAAATTGCTAAAATTCCAGTTGAAATTTTTTCAAAGTCCCTTAAATTTTTCCAATTTTTGTCCCAATTCTTCCCATTCCCATTGAAACTTTTCAAATCCCTCTCAAAACTGTTGAAATCCTGTTGAAAGTTTGACACTTCTCTCTAGAATTTTCAAAATCCATGTCCACATGTTTACAATTTCACGTCAAAATTGCTAAAATTCCAGTTGAAATTTTTTCAAAGTCCCTTAAAAATTTTCCAATTTTTGTCCCAATTCTTCCCATTCCCATTGAAACTTTTCAAATCCCTCTCAAAACTGTTGGAATTCTGTTGAAGCTTTTAAAATTCTCTCTAGAATTTTCAAAATCCATGTCCACATGTTTACAATTTCACGTAAAAAAATTGCTAAAATTCCAGTTGAAATTTTTTCAAAGTCCCTTAAAAATTTTCCCATTTTTGTCCCAATTCTTCCCATTCCCATTGAAACTTTTCAAATCCCTCTCAAAACTGTTGAAATCCTATTGAAAGTTTGACACTTCTCTCTAGAATTTTCAAAATCCATGTCCACATGTTTACAATTTCACGTCAAAAAATTGCTAAAATTCCAGTTGAAATTTTTTCAAAGTCCCTGAAAAATTTTCCAATTTTTGTCCCAATTCTTCCCATTCCCATTGAAACTTTTCAAATCCCTCTCAAAATTGTTGAAATTCTGTTGAAGCTTTTAAAATTCTCTCTAGAATTTTCAAAGTCCACTTCAACATGTTTACAATTTCACGTCCAAATTGCTAAAATTCCAGTTGAAATTTTTTCAAAGTCCCTTAAAAATTTTCCAATTTTTGTCCCAATTCTTCCCATTCCCATTGAAACTTTTCAAATCCCTCTCAAAATTGTTGAAATTCTGTTGAAGCTTTTAAAATTCTCTCCAGAATTTTCAAAATCCATGTCCACATGTTTACAATTTCATGTCAAAAAATTGCTAAAATTCCAGTTGAAATTTTTTCAAAGTCCCTTAAAAATGTTCCAATTTTTGTCCCAATTCTTCCCATTCCCATTGAAACTTTTCAAATCCCTCTCAAAACTGTTGGAATTCTGTTGAAGCTTTTAAAATTCTCTCTAGAATTTTCAAAATCCACTTCAACATGTTTACAATTTCACGTAAAAAAATTGCTAAAATTCCAGTTGAAATTTTTTCAAAGTCCCTTAAAAATTTTCCAATTTTCGTCCCAATTCTTCCCATTCCCATTGAAACTTTTCAAATCCCTGTCAAAACTGTTGAAATCCTACTGAAAGTTTGACACTGCTCTCTAGAATTTTCAAAATCCACTTCAACATGTTTACAATTTCACGTCAAAATTGCTAAAATTCCAGTTGAAATTTTTTCAAAGTCCCTTAAAAATTTTCCCATTTTTGTCCCAATTCTTCCCATTCCCATTGAAACTTTTCAAATCCCTCTCAAAATTGTTGAAATTCTCTTGAAGCTTTTAAAATTCTCTCTAGAATTTTCAAAATCCATGTCCACATGTTTACAATTTCACGTCAAAAAATTGCTAAAATTCCAGTTGCAATTTTTTCAAAGTCCTTGAAAAATGTTCCAATTTTTTTCCCAATTCTTCCCATTCCCATTGAAACTTTTCAAATCCCTCTCAAAATTGTTGAAATTCTGTTGAAGCTTTTAAAATTCTCTCTAGAATTTTCAAAATCCACTTCAACATGTTTACAATTTCACGTCAAAAAATGGCTAAAATTCCAGTTGAAATTTTTTCAAAGTCCCTTCAAAATTTTCCAATTTTTGTCCCAATTCTTCCCATTCCCATTGAAACTTTTCAAATCCCTCTCAAAACTGTTGGAATTCTGTTGAAGCTTTTAAAATTCTCTCTAGAATTTTCAAAATCCACTTCAACATGTTTACAATTTCACGTCAAAATTGCTAAAATTCCAGTTGAAATTTTTTCAAAGTCCCTTAAAAATTTTCCAATTTTCGTCCCAATTCTTCCCATTCCCATTGAAACTTTTCAAATCCCTCTCAAAACTGTTGGAATTCTGTTGAAGCTTTTAAAATTCTCTCTAGAATTTTCAAAATCCACTTCAACATGTTTACAATTTCACGTCAAAAAATTGCTAAAATTCCAGTTGCAATTTTTTCAAAGTCCTTGAAAAATGTTCCAATTTTTTTCCCAATTCTTCCCATTCCCATTGAAACTTTTCAAATCCCTCTCAAAATTGTTGAAATTCTCTTGAAGCTTTTAAAATTCTCTCTAGAATTTTCAAAATCCACTTCAACATGTTTACAATTTCACGTCAAAAAATGGCTAAAATTCCAGTTGAAATTTTTTCAAAGTCCCTTCAAAATTTTCCAATTTTTGTCCCAATTCTTCCCATTCCCATTGAAACTTTTCAAATCCCTCTCAAAACTGTTGGAATTCTGTTGAAGCTTTTAAAATTCTCTCTAGAATTTTCAAAATCCACTTCAACATGTTTACAATTTCACGTCAAAATTGCTAAAATTCCAGTTGAAATTTTTTCAAAGTCCCTTAAAAATTTTCCAATTTTCGTCCCAATTCTTCCCATTCCCATTGAAACTTTTCAAATCCCTCTCAAAATTGTTGAAATTCTCTTGAAGCTTTTAAAATTCTCTCTAGAATTTTCAAAATCCATGTCCACATGTTTACAATTTCACGTAAAAAAATTGCTAAAATTCCAGTTGAAATTTTTTCAAAGTCCCTTAAAAATTTTCCAATTTTCGTCCCAATTCTTCCCATTCCCATTGAAACTTTTCAAATCCCTCTCAAAATTGTTGAAATTCTCTTGAAGCTTTTAAAATTCTCTCTAGAATTTTCAAAATCCATGTCCACATGTTTACAATTTCACGTAAAAAAATTGCTAAAATTCCAGTTGAAATTTTTTCAAAGTCCCTTAAAAATTTTCCCATTTTTGTCCCAATTCTTCCCATTCCCATTGAAACTTTTCAAATCCCTCTCAAAATTGTTGAAATTCTCTTGAAGCTTTTAAAATTCTCTCTAGAATTTTCAAAATCCATGTCCACATGTTTACAATTTCACGTCAAAAAATTGCTAAAATTCCAGTTGCAATTTTTTCAAAGTCCTTGAAAAATGTTCCAATTTTTTTCCCAATTCTTCCCATTCCCATTGAAACTTTTCAAATCCCTCTCAAAATTGTTGAAATTCTGTTGAAGCTTTTAAAATTCTCTCTAGAATTTTCAAAATCCACTTCAACATGTTTACAATTTCACGTCAAAAAATGGCTAAAATTCCAGTTGAAATTTTTTCAAAGTCCCTTCAAAATTTTCCAATTTTTGTCCCAATTCTTCCCATTCCCATTGAAACTTTTCAAATCCCTCTCAAAACTGTTGGAATTCTGTTGAAGCTTTTAAAATTCTCTCTAGAATTTTCAAAATCCACTTCAACATGTTTACAATTTCACGTCAAAATTGCTAAAATTCCAGTTGAAATTTTTTCAAAGTCCCTTAAAAATTTTCCAATTTTCGTCCCAATTCTTCCCATTCCCATTGAAACTTTTCAAATCCCTCTCAAAACTGTTGGAATTCTGTTGAAGCTTTTAAAATTCTCTCTAGAATTTTCAAAATCCACTTCAACATGTTTACAATTTCACGTCAAAAAATTGCTAAAATTCCAGTTGCAATTTTTTCAAAGTCCTTGAAAAATGTTCCAATTTTTTTCCCAATTCTTCCCATTCCCATTGAAACTTTTCAAATCCCTCTCAAAATTGTTGAAATTCTCTTGAAGCTTTTAAAATTCTCTCTAGAATTTTCAAAATCCACTTCAACATGTTTACAATTTCACGTCAAAAAATGGCTAAAATTCCAGTTGAAATTTTTTCAAAGTCCCTTCAAAATTTTCCAATTTTTGTCCCAATTCTTCCCATTCCCATTGAAACTTTTCAAATCCCTCTCAAAACTGTTGGAATTCTGTTGAAGCTTTTAAAATTCTCTCTAGAATTTTCAAAATCCACTTCAACATGTTTACAATTTCACGTCAAAATTGCTAAAATTCCAGTTGAAATTTTTTCAAAGTCCCTTAAAAATTTTCCAATTTTCGTCCCAATTCTTCCCATTCCCATTGAAACTTTTCAAATCCCTCTCAAAATTGTTGAAATTCTCTTGAAGCTTTTAAAATTCTCTCTAGAATTTTCAAAATCCATGTCCACATGTTTACAATTTCACGTAAAAAAATTGCTAAAATTCCAGTTGAAATTTTTTCAAAGTCCCTTAAAAATTTTCCAATTTTCGTCCCAATTCTTCCCATTCCCATTGAAACTTTTCAAATCCCTCTCAAAATTGTTGAAATTCTCTTGAAGCTTTTAAAATTCTCTCTAGAATTTTCAAAATCCATGTCCACATGTTTACAATTTCACGTAAAAAAATTGCTAAAATTCCAGTTGAAATTTTTTCAAAGTCCCTGAAAAATTTTCCAATTTTTGTCCCAATTCTTCCCATTCCCATTGAAACTTTTCAAATCCCTCTCAAAATTGTTGAAATTCTGTTGAAGCTTTTAAAATTCTCTCTAGAATTTTCAAAATCCACTTCAACATGTTTACAATTTCACGTCAAAAAATACTAAAATTCCAGTTGAAATTTTTTCAAAGTCCCTTAAAAATTTTCCAATTTTTGTCCCAATTCTTCCCATTCCCATTGAAACTTTTCAAATCCCTCTCAAAATTGTTGAAATTCTCTTGAAGCTTTTAAAATTCTCTCTAGAATTTTCAAAATCCACTTCAACATGTTTACAATTTCACGTCAAAAAATACTAAAATTCCAGTTGAAATTTTTTCAAAGTCCCTTTAAAATTTTCCAATTTTTGTCCCAATTCTTCCCATTCCCATTGAAACTTTTCAAATCCCTCTCAAAATTGTTGAAATTCTCTTGAAGCTTTTAAAATTCTCTCTAGAATTTTCAAAATCCATGTCCACATGTTTACAATTTCACGTAAAAAAATTGCTAAAATTCCAGTTGAAACTTTTTCAAAGTCCCTTAAAAATTTTCCAATTTTTGTCCCAATTCTTCCCATTCCCATTGAAACTTTTCAAATCCCTCTCAAAATTGTTGAAATTCTCTTGAAGCTTTTAAAATTCTCTCTAGAATTTTCAAAATCCATGTCCACAGGTTTACAATTTCACGTAAAAAAATTGCTAAAATTCCAGTTGAAATTTTTTCAAAGTCCCTTAAAAATTTTCCAATTTTTGTCCCAATTCTTCCCATTCCCATTGAAACTTTTCAAATCCCTCTCAAAATTGTTGAAATTCTCTTGAAGCTTTTAAAATTCTCTCTAGAATTTTCAAAATCCATGTCCACATGTTTACAATTTCACGTCAAAAAATTGCTAAAATTCCAGTTGCAATTTTTTCAAAGTCCTTGAAAAATTTTCCAATTTTTGTCCCAATTCTTCCCATTCCCATTGAAACTTTTCAAATCCCTCTCAAAATTGTTGAAATTCTGTTGAAGCTTTTAAAATTCTCTCTAGAATTTTCAAAGTCCACTTCAACATGTTTACAATTTCACGTCCAAATTGCTAAAATTCCAGTTGAAATTTTTTCAAAGTCCCTTAAAAATTTTCCAATTTTTTTCCCAATTCTTCCCATTCCCATTGAAACTTTTCAAATCCCTCTCAAAATTGTTGAAATTCTGTTGAAGCTTTTAAAATTCTCTCTAGAATTTTCAAAATCCACTTCAACATGTTTACAATTTCACGTCAAAAAATGGCTAAAATTCCAGTTGAAATTTTTTCAAAGTCCCTTCAAAATTTTCCAATTTTTGTCCCAATTCTTCCCATTCCCATTGAAACTTTTCAAATCCCTCTCAAAACTGATGGAATTCTGTTGAAGCTTTTAAAATTCTCTCTAGAATTTTCAAAATCCACTTCAACATGTTTACAATTTCACGTCAAAATTGCTAAAATTCCAGTTGAAATTTTTTCAAAGTCCCTTAAAAATTTTCCAATTTTCGTCCCAATTCTTCCCATTCCCATTGAAACTTTTCAAATCCCTCTCAAAACTGTTGGAATTCTGTTGAAGCTTTTAAAATTCTCTCTAGAATTTTCAAAATCCACTTCAACATGTTTACAATTTCACGTAAAAAAATTGCTAAAATTCCAGTTGAAATTTTTTCAAAGTCCCTTAAAAATTTTCCAATTTTCGTCCCAATTCTTCCCATTCCCATTGAAACTTTTCAAATCCCTGTCAAAACTGTTGAAATCCTACTGAAAGTTTGACACTGCTCTCTAGAATTTTCAAAATCCATGTCCACATGTTTACAATTTCACATCAAAAAATTGCTAAAATTCCAGTTGAAATTTTTTCAAAGTCCCTTAAAAATTTTCCAATTTTCATCCCAATTCTTCCCATTCCCATTGAAACTTTTCAAATCCCTCTCAAAATTGTTGAAATTCTGTTGAAGCTTTTAAAATTCTCTCTAGAATTTTCAAAATCCACTTCAACATGTTTACAATTTCACGTCAAAAAATACTAAAATTCCAGTTGAAATTTTTTCAAAGTCCCTTTAAAATTTTCCAATTTTTGTCCCAATTCTTCCCATTCCCATGGAAACTTTTCAAATCCCTCTCAAAATTGTTGAAATTCTGTTGAAGCTTTTAAAATTCTCTCTAGAATTTTCAAAATCCACTTCAACATGTTTACAATTTCACGTCAAAAAATACTAAAATTCCAGTTGAAATTTTTTCAAAGTCCCTTTAAAATTTTCCAATTTTTGTCCCAATTCTTCCCATTCCCATTGAAACTTTTCAAATCCCTCTCAAAATTGTTGAAATTCTGTTGAAGCTTTTAAAATTCTCTCTAGAATTTTCAAAATCCATGTCCACATGTTTACAATTTCACGTAAAAAAATTGCTAAAATTCCAGTTGAAATTTTTTCAAAGTCCCTTCAAAATTTTCCCATTTTTGTCCCAATTCTTCCCATTCCCATTGAAACTTTTCAAATCCCTCTCAAAATTGTTGAAATTCTCTTGAAGCTTTTAAAATTCTCTCTAGAATTTTCAAAATCCATGTCCACAGGTTTACAATTTCACGTAAAAAAATTGCTAAAATTCCAGTTGAAATTTTTTCAAAGTCCCTTAAAAATTTTCCAATTTTAGTCCCAATTCTTCCCATTCCCATTGAAACTTTTCAAATCCCTCTCAAAATTGTTGAAATTCTGTTGAAGCTTTTAAAATTCTCTCTAGAATTTTCAAAGTCCACTTCAACATGTTTACAATTTCACGTCCAAATTGCTAAAATTCCAGTTGAAATTTTTTCAAAGTCCCTTAAAAATTTTCCAATTTTTTTCCCAATTCTTCCCATTCCCATTGAAACTTTTCAAATCCCTCTCAAAATTTTTGAAATTCTCTTGAAGCTTTTAAAATTCTCTCTAGAATTTTCAAAATCCATGTCCACATGTTTACAATTTCACGTCAAAAAATTGCTAAAATTCCAGTTGAAATTTTTTCAAAGTCCCTTAAAAATGTTCCAATTTTAGTCCCAATTCTTCCCATTCCCATTGAAACTTTTCAAATCCCTCTCAAAACTGTTGAAATTCTGTTGAAGCTTTTAAAATTCTCTCTAGAATTTTCAAAATCCACTTCAACATGTTTACAATTTCACGTAAAAAAATTGCTAAAATTCCAGTTGAAATTTTTTCAAAGTCCCTTAAAAATTTTCCAAGTTTCGTCCCAATTCTTCCCATTCCCATTGAAACTTTTCAAATCCCTGTCAAAACTGTTGAAATCCTACTGAAAGTTTGACACAGCTCTCTAGAATTTTCAAAATCCACTTCAACATGTTTACAATTTCACGTCAAAATTGCTAAAATTCCAGTTGAAATTTTTTCAAAGTCCCTTAAAAATTTTCCAATTTTTGTCCCAATTCTTCCCATTCCCATTGAAACTTTTCAAATCCCTCTCAAAATTGTTGAAATTCTCTTGAAGCTTTTAAAATTCTCTCTAGAATTTTCAAAATCCATGTCCACATGTTTACAATTTCACGTCCAAATTGCTAAAATTCCAGTTGAAATTTTTTCAAAGTCCCTTTAAAATTTTCCAATTTTTGTCCCAATTCTTCCCATTCCCATTGAAACTTTTCAAATCCCTCTCAAAACTGTTGAAATTCTGTTGAAGCTTTTAAAATTCTCTCTAGAATTTTCAAAATCCACTTCAACATGTTTACAATTTCACGTAAAAAAATTGCTAAAATTCCAGTTGAAATTTTTTCAAAGTCCCTGAAAAATGTTCCAATTTTTGTCCCAATTCTTCCCATTCCCATTGAAACTTTTCAAATCCCTGTCAAAACTGTTGAAATCCTACTGAAAGTTTGACACTGCTCTCTAGAATTTTCAAAATCCACTTCAACATGTTTACAATTTCACGTCAAATTTGCTAAAATTCCAGTTGAAATTTTTTCAAAGTCCCTTAAAAATTTTCCAATTTTTGTCCCAATTCTTCCCATTCCCATTGAAACTTTTCAAATCCCTCTCAAAACTGTTGAAATCCTATTGAAAGTTTGACACTTCTCTCTAGAATTTTCAAAATCCATGTCCACATGTTTACAATTTCACGTCAAAAAATGGCTAAAATTCCAGTTGAAATTTTTTCAAAGTCCCTTAAAAATTTTCCAATTTTTGTCCCAATTCTTCCCATTCCCATTGAAACTTTTCAAATCCCTCTCAAAACTGTTGGAATTCTGTTGAAGCTTTTAAAATTCTCTCTAGAATTTTCAAAATCCATGTCCACATGTTTACAATTTCACGTCCAAATTGCTAAAATTCCAGTTGAAATTTTTTCAAAGTCCCTTAAAAATTTTCCAATTTTTGTCCCAATTCTTCCCGTTCCCATTGAAACTTTTCAAATCCCTCTCAAAACTGTTGAAATCCTATTGAAAGTTTGACACTTCTCTCTAGAATTTTCAAAATCCATGTCCACATGTTTACAATTTCACGTCAAAAAATTGCTAAAATTCCAGTTGAAATTTTTTCAAAGTCCCTTAAAAATTTTCCAATTTTTGTCCCAATTCTTCCCATTCCCATTGAAACTTTTCAATCCCTCTCAAAATTGTTGAAATTCTGTTGAAGCTTTTAAAATTCTCTCTAGAATTTTCAAAATCCATGTCCACATGTTTACAATTTCACGTCCAAATTGCTAAAATTCCAGTTGAAATTTTTTCAAAGTCCCTTAAAAATTTTCCAATTTTTGTCCCAATTCTTCCCATTCCCATTGAAACTTTTCAAATCCCTCTCAAAATCGTTGAAATTCTGTTGAAGCTTTTAAAATTCTCTCTAGAATTTTCAAAGTCCACTTCAACATGTTTACAATTTCACGTCAAAATTGCTAAAATTCCAGTTGAAATTTTTTCAAAGTCCCTTAAAAATTTTCCAATTTTTGTCCCAATTCTTCCCATTCCCATTGAAACTTTTCAAATCCCTCTCAAAATTGTTGAAATTCTGTTGAAGCTTTTAAAATTCTCTCTAGAATTTTCAAAATCCACTTCAACATGTTTACAATTTCACGTCAAAATTGCTAAAATTCCAGTTGAAATTTTTTCAAAGTCCCTTAAAAATTTTCCAATTTTTGTCCCAATTCTTCCCATTCCCATTGAAACTTTTCAAATCCCTCTCAAAATTGTTGAAATTCTGTTGAAGCTTTTAAAATTCTCTCTAGAATTTTCAAAATCCACTTCAACATGTTTACAATTTCACGTCAAAATTGCTAAAATTCCAGTTGAAATTTTTTCAAAGTCCCTTAAAAATTTTCCAATTTTTGTCCCAATTCTTCCCATTCCCATTGAAACTTTTCAAATCCCTCTCAAAATTGTTGAAATTCTCTTGAAGCTTTTAAAATTCTCTCTAGAATTTTCAAAATCCATGTCCACATGTTTACAATTTCACGTCCAAATTGCTAAAATTCCAGTTGAAATTTTTTCAAAGTCCCTTTAAAATTTTCCAATTTTTGTCCCAATTCTTCCCATTCCCATTGAAACTTTTCAAATCCCTCTCAAAACTGTTGAAATTCTGTTGAAGCTTTTAAAATTCTCTCTAGAATTTTCAAAATCCACTTCAACATGTTTACAATTTCACGTAAAAAAATTGCTAAAATTCCAGTTGAAATTTTTTCAAAGTCCCTGAAAAATGTTCCAATTTTTGTCCCAATTCTTCCCATTCCCATTGAAACTTTTCAAATCCCTGTCAAAACTGTTGAAATCCTACTGAAAGTTTGACACTGCTCTCTAGAATTTTCAAAATCCACTTCAACATGTTTACAATTTCACGTCAAATTTGCTAAAATTCCAGTTGAAATTTTTTCAAAGTCCCTTAAAAATTTTCCAATTTTTGTCCCAATTCTTCCCATTCCCATTGAAACTTTTCAAATCCCTCTCAAAACTGTTGAAATCCTATTGAAAGTTTGACACTTCTCTCTAGAATTTTCAAAATCCATGTCCACATGTTTACAATTTCACGTCAAAAAATGGCTAAAATTCCAGTTGAAATTTTTTCAAAGTCCCTTAAAAATTTTCCAATTTTTGTCCCAATTCTTCCCATTCCCATTGAAACTTTTCAAATCCCTCTCAAAACTGTTGGAATTCTGTTGAAGCTTTTAAAATTCTCTCTAGAATTTTCAAAATCCATGTCCACATGTTTACAATTTCACGTCCAAATTGCTAAAATTCCAGTTGAAATTTTTTCAAAGTCCCTTAAAAATTTTCCAATTTTTGTCCCAATTCTTCCCGTTCCCATTGAAACTTTTCAAATCCCTCTCAAAACTGTTGAAATCCTATTGAAAGTTTGACACTTCTCTCTAGAATTTTCAAAATCCATGTCCACATGTTTACAATTTCACGTCAAAAAATTGCTAAAATTCCAGTTGAAATTTTTTCAAAGTCCCTTAAAAATTTTCCAATTTTTGTCCCAATTCTTCCCATTCCCATTGAAACTTTTCAAATCCCTCTCAAAATTGTTGAAATTCTGTTGAAGCTTTTAAAATTCTCTCTAGAATTTTCAAAATCCATGTCCACATGTTTACAATTTCACGTCCAAATTGCTAAAATTCCAGTTGAAATTTTTTCAAAGTCCCTTAAAAATTTTCCAATTTTTGTCCCAATTCTTCCCATTCCCATTGAAACTTTTCAAATCCCTCTCAAAATCGTTGAAATTCTGTTGAAGCTTTTAAAATTCTCTCTAGAATTTTCAAAGTCCACTTCAACATGTTTACAATTTCACGTCAAAATTGCTAAAATTCCAGTTGAAATTTTTTCAAAGTCCCTTAAAAATTTTCCAATTTTTGTCCCAATTCTTCCCATTCCCATTGAAACTTTTCAAATCCCTCTCAAAATTGTTGAAATTCTGTTGAAGCTTTTAAAATTCTCTCTAGAATTTTCAAAATCCACTTCAACATGTTTACAATTTCACGTCAAAATTGCTAAAATTCCAGTTGAAATTTTTTCAAAGTCCCTTAAAAATTTTCCAATTTTTGTCCCAATTCTTCCCATTCCCATTGAAACTTTTCAAATCCCTCTCAAAATTGTTGAAATTCTGTTGAAGCTTTTAAAATTCTCTCTAGAATTTTCAAAATCCATGTCCACATGTTTACAATTTCACGTAAAAAAATTGCTAAAATTCCAGTTGAAATTTTTTCAAAGTCCCTTCAAAATTTTCCCATTTTTGTCCCAATTCTTCCCATTCCCATTGAAACTTTTCAAATCCCTCTCAAAATTGTTGAAATTCTCTTGAAGCTTTTAAAATTCTCTCTAGAATTTTCAAAATCCATGTCCACATGTTTACAATTTCACGTCAAAAAATGGCTAAAATTCCAGTTGAAATTTTTTCAAAGTCCCTTAAAAATTTTCCAATTTTTGTCCCAATTCTTCCCATTCCCATTGAAACTTTTCAAATCCCTCTCAAAATTGTTGAAATTCTGTTGAAGCTTTTAAAATTCTCTCTAGAAATTTCAAAATCCATGTCCACATGTATACAATTTCACATCAAAAAATTGCTAAAATTCCAGTTGAAATTTTTTCAAAGTCCCTTAAAAATTTTCCAATTTTTTTCCCAATTCTTCCCATTCCCATTGAAACTTTTCAAATCCCTCTCAAAATTTTTGAAATTCTCTTGAAGCTTTTAAAATTCTCTCTAGAATTTTCAAAATCCATGTCCACATGTTTACAATTTCACGTCAAAAAATTGCTAAAATTCCAGTTGAAATTTTTTCAAAGTCCCTTAAAAATGTTCCAATTTTAGTCCCAATTCTTCCCATTCCCATTGAAACTTTTCAAATCCCTCTCAAAACTGTTGAAATTCTGTTGAAGCTTTTAAAATTCTCTCTAGAATTTTCAAAATCCACTTCAACATGTTTACAATTTCACGTAAAAAAATTGCTAAAATTCCAGTTGAAATTTTTTCAAAGTCCCTTAAAAATTTTCCAATTTTCGTCCCAATTCTTCCCATTCCCATTGAAACTTTTCAAATCCCTGTCAAAACTGTTGAAATCCTACTGAAAGTTTGACACAGCTCTCTAGAATTTTCAAAATCCACTTCAACATGTTTACAATTTCACGTCAAAATTGCTAAAATTCCAGTTGAAATTTTTTCAAAGTCCCTTAAAAATTTTCCAATTTTTGTCCGAATTCTTCCCATTCCCATTGAAACTTTTCAAATCCCTCTCAAAATTGTTGAAATTCTCTTGAAGCTTTTAAAATTCTCTCTAGAATTTTCAAAATCCATGTCCACATGTTTACAATTTCACGTCCAAATTGCTAAAATTCCAGTTGAAATTTTTTCAAAGTCCCTTAAAAATTTTCCAATTTTTGTCCCAATTCTTCCCATTCCCATTGAAACTTTTCAAATCCCTCTCAAAATTGTTGAAATTCTGTTGAAGCTTTTAAAATTCTCTCTAGAATTTTCAAAATCCATGTCCACATGTTTACAATTTCACGTCCAAATTGCTAAAATTCCAGTTGAAATTTTTTCAAAGTCCCTTAAAAATTTTCCAATTTTTGTCCCAATTCTTCCCATTCCCATTGAAACTTTTCAAATCCCTCTCAAAACTGTTGAAATCCTATTGAAAGTTTGACACTTCTCTCTAGAATTTTCAAAATCCATGTCCACATGTTTACAATTTCACGTCAAAAAATTGCTAAAATTCCAGTTGAAATTTTTTCAAAGTCCCTTAAAAATTTTCCAATTTTTGTCCCAATTCTTCCCATTCCCATTGAAACTTTTCAAATCCCTCTCAAAATTGTTGAAATTCTGTTGAAGCTTTTAAAATTCTCTCTAGAATTTTCAAAATCCATGTCCACATGTTTACAATTTCACGTCCAAATTGCTAAAATTCCAGTTGAAATTTTTTCAAAGTCCCTTAAAAATTTTCCAATTTTTGTCCCAATTCTTCCCATTCCCATTGAAACTTTTCAAATCCCTCTCAAAATTGTTGAAATTCTGTTGAAGCTTTTAAAATTCTCTCTAGAATTTTCAAAGTCCACTTCAACATGTTTACAATTTCACGTCCAAATTGCTAAAATTCCAGTTGAAATTTTTTCAAAGTCCCTTAAAAATTTTCCAATTTTTTTCCCAATTCTTCCCATTCCCATTGAAACTTTTCAAATCCCTCTCAAAATTTTTGAAATTCTCTTGAAGCTTTTAAAATTCTCTCTAGAATTTTCAAAATCCATGTCCACATGTTTACAATTTCACGTCAAAAAATTGCTAAAATTCAGTTGAAATTTTTTCAAAGTCCCTTAAAAATGTTCCAATTTTAGTCCCAATTCTTCCCATTCCCATTGAAACTTTTCAAATCCCTCTCAAAACTGTTGAAATTCTGTTGAAGCTTTTAAAATTCTCTCTAGAATTTTCAAAATCCACTTCAACATGTTTACAATTTCACGTAAAAAAATTGCTAAAATTCCAGTTGAAATTTTTTCAAAGTCCCTTAAAAATTTTCCAATTTTCGTCCCAATTCTTCCCATTCCCATTGAAACTTTTCAAATCCTGTTGAAATCCTACTGAAAGTTTGACACAGCTCTCTAGAATTTTCAAAATCCACTTCAACATGTTTACAATTTCACGTCAAAATTGCTAAAATTCCAGTTGAAATTTTTCAAAGTCCCTTAAAAATTTTCCAATTTTTGTCCCAATTCTTCCCATTCCCATTGAAACTTTTCAAATCCCTCTCAAAATTGTTGAAATTCTCTTGAAGCTTTTAAAATTCTCTCTAGAATTTTCAAAATCCATGTCCACATGTTTACAATTTCACGTCCAAATTGCTAAAATTCCAGTTGAAATTTTTCAAAGTCCCTTTAAAATTTTCCAATTTTTGTCCCAATTCTTCCCATTCCCATTGAAACTTTTCAAATCCCTCTCAAAACTGTTGAAATTCTGTTGAAGCTTTTAAAATTCTCTCTAGAATTTTCAAAATCCACTTCACATGTTTACAATTTCACGTAAAAAAATTGCTAAAATTCCAGTTGAAATTTTTTCAAAGTCCCTGAAAAATGTTCCAATTTTTGTCCCAATTTCTTCCCATTCCCATTGAAACTTTTCAAATCCCTGTCAAAACTGTTGAAATCCTACTGAAAGTTTGACACTGCTCTCTAGAATTTTCAAAATCCACTTCAACATGTTTACAATTTCACGTCAAATTTGCTAAAATTCCAGTTGAAATTTTTTCAAAGTCCCTTAAAAATTTTCCAATTTTTGTCCCAATTCTTCCCATTCCCATTGAAACTTTTCAAATCCCTCTCAAAACTGTTGAAATCCTATTGAAAGTTTGACACTTCTCTCTAGAATTTTCAAAATCCATGTCCACATGTTTACAATTTCACGTAAAAAAATTGCTAAAATTCCAGTTGAAATTTTTTCAAAGTCCCTTAAAAATTTTCCAATTTTTGTCCCAATTCTTCCCATTCCCATTGAAACTTTTCAAATCCCTCTCAAAACTGTTGGAATTCTGTTGAAGCTTTTAAAATTCTCTCTAGAATTTTCAAAATCCATGTCCACATGTTTACAATTTCACGTCCAAATTGCTAAAATTCCAGTTGAAATTTTTTCAAAGTCCCTTAAAAATTTTCCAATTTTTGTCCCAATTCTTCCCGTTCCCATTGAAACTTTTCAAATCCCTCTCAAAACTGTTGAAATCCTATTGAAAGTTTGACACTTCTCTCTAGAATTTTCAAAATCCATGTCCACATGTTTACAATTTCACGTCAAAAATTGCTAAAATTCCAGTTGAAATTTTTTCAAAGTCCCTTAAAAATTTTCCAATTTTTGTCCCAATTCTTCCCATTCCCATTGAAACTTTTCAAATCCCTCTCAAAATTGTTGAAATTCTGTTGAAGCTTTTAAAATTCTCTCTAGAATTTTCAAAATCCATGTCACATGTTTACAATTTCACGTCCAAATTGCTAAAATTCCAGTTGAAATTTTTTCAAAGTCCCTTAAAAATTTTCCAATTTTTGTCCCAATTCTTCCCATTCCCATTGAAACTTTTCAAATCCCTCTCAAAATCGTTGAAATTCTCTTGAAGCTTTTAAAATTCTCTCTAGAATTTTCAAAGTCCACTTCAACATGTTTACAATTTCACGTCAAAATTGCTAAAATTCCAGTTGAAATTTTTTCAAAGTCCCTTAAAAATTTTCCAATTTTTGTCCCAATTCTTCCCATTCCCATTGAAACTTTTCAAATCCCTCTCAAAATTGTTGAAATTCTGTTGAAGCTTTTAAAATTCTCTCTAGAATTTTCAAAATCCACTTCAACATGTTTACAATTTCACGTCAAAATTGCTAAAATTCCAGTTGAAATTTTTTCAAAGTCCCTTAAAAATTTTCCAATTTTTGTCCCAATTCTTCCCATTCCCATTGAAACTTTTCAAATCCCTCTCAAAATTGTTGAAATTCTGTTGAAGCTTTTAAAATTCTCTCTAGAATTTTCAAAATCCATGTCCACATGTTTACAATTTCACGTAAAAAATTGCTAAAATTCCAGTTGAAATTTTTTCAAAGTCCCTTCAAAATTTTCCCATTTTTGTCCCAATTCTTCCCATTCCCATTGAAACTTTTCAAATCCCTCTCAAAATTGTTGAAATTCTCTTGAAGCTTTTAAAATTCTCTCTAGAATTTTCAAAATCCATGTCCACATGTTTACAATTTCACGTCAAAAAATGGCTAAAATTCCAGTTGAAATTTTTTCAAAGTCCCTTAAAATTTTCCAATTTTTGTCCCAATTCTTCCCATTCCCATTGAAACTTTTCAAATCCCTCTCAAAATTGTTGAAATTCTGTTGAAGCTTTTAAAATTCTCTCTAGAATTTTCAAAGTCAACTTCAACATGTTTACAATTTCACGTCCAAATTGCTAAAATTCC